>NC_048306.1:70797664-70819096 GCF_013100865.1 Trachemys scripta elegans | reverse complement strand
AAGAACAGGAGTACTTGTGGCACCTTAGAGACTAACAAATTTATTAGAGCATAAGCTTTCGTGGAAGAAGTGGGCTGTAGTCCACGAAAGCTTATGCTCTAATAAATTTGTTAGTCTCTAAGGTGCCACAAGTACTCCTGTTCTTCTTTTTGCGGATACAGACTAACACGGCTGTTACTCTGGATCTTGATAATGGGACTCTAATTATCTAGCCCTTAGATCCAAGCTGTAAATTTAGCATCTGAATAAGATTCAGAGATATTTACATCTGGGGTTTTGGGTTTGCCTATTGTAGAGATAAGATCGGTCATGCGCTTCTCATCTGGATCCATACTTCCCCAGAGTTGGGAGGGTGTTTGCATCTGGGCTTGTGTTTTTGTTTGAGCAGCAGTCCTGCTGATTGGAATCACATAAACTTGGTAACAGAACCAAGCAATCCAAGCCAGAGCAAACAAGTACACAGAGTATGAGAACAAAACGTTTCACATGAATTAAGTTGTCATGAAAAACAAATTATTTGAACTTGTAAGAAAACAATGCAAAGAGAGCATCAGAACAGGGGACTGTGTAACTGTGGCCACTAGCAGAGCTTGAGACTTGTATTTATAAAACCCTGATGATTAGAGTTATTGAAGACAGCATATGACATACCACAACAAGGAGCAAGATGTCTGCCTACCGATTGGCATTGATGATGAGATGAAATGTACCTTAGTGCTCACAAGCAAGGATGCAACAGAAGGTCCCACTAAAAATGTTTTTGAAGTTGAATTGGCTTCTCTTCCCTTTCATGCCAGTTCCCTTCAAAATATATATTTACCCTTGTCTCATCATCTTAAACAAGCCCAGCTGTGATTGATCCCCTTCTGTCTCTCCAGCAACAGCCCCATCTCCCGTCTGCGATTCCCATCTTCCCTCTCTCACTATCTGTGAGATTCCATCCGGATTTCACTGTTGCCTGCATCCTCTTATTTTATACGCTTGGTGATCTCATCTGCTCACATGGTACCAGCTACCTTCTCTATGCCAATGACTCACTTTTCCACTCCTGACACTTTTCCTACCATCCAGGCCTGCCTTTTTCTTGTTCCTCTGATATCTCCTGCTGGATTCTCCATCAACATCTAAAATGCCAAAAGTACTTTTAGTATCCTTGAGTTGCTCTGATTTCCATTATAATTGCTATAGGTTTTAGAGACATAAAACAAGAGTAATTAGCTATTTTTTCGTTGAAATATCTGCTGTCATCTGAAAGAGAGTTAATGAATTTGGTTTGATATATTAGCAGAATATATGTACATGTATCTTAACAAGAGACAAGACACAATCTTAATAACTAGCTTTCTAGAATTTGATCAGTTTTAAAAAGATTACCCTAACCAGATTTGCTTGAATATAAAGAATCATGACATGATCGTGGATTCTACAGACTTGCATGCATAGTATTAGGGTTTGCATTACATGGTAATAGGGTTTGCATTGCTGATGGAATGAGTTTTGATGCTAAGTGTGTCCATCTTTATTGTATTGTCCAGTAGCATGTTATGTGAATGACTAATAAAGAACAAATAGATACAGTAAAGTTGAATGAACAGAAAATAGTATTTAAAGTGTATTAGCAATATTTGTTTAAACAAAAACACAGATTAAATGTGGCATTTATTTGTATCCAGTGGCATTTGCTTTAAATAAAACAAAAAGCCTAGAAATAGGTATTTTTTCACATATACAGTGCCAGAATTTTTCCATTCTAGGTGAGAACTTAAAATGCAGGAGGTTTACTCTGAAACACTTTGCGTCTGATTATAATCTTGTTTAGACTGGTGTAAATGGTGATTAGCTACACTGATGTCAGTGGAGTTATATTTGTATAAAACTGATGTAAGCATGTCTGGGGGGCACTGAACTTCTGAAGGTGTCTGCATTTTGAACAATGTGTAAAAACAAAGTTTTGCTCACCTGTGGTCATTAAAGATACCATTGCATTTTTTGTAAACGGCAAGGCTCTTAACCCTGATGTCTTGGTCAAAATCCAGTTGAAGTAATTATATTCTGCCTTCCTAAATTGATTCTGCAGTTTCCCTTGGATGCACTCTCCTAACCTGCTGTGTAGTGTTGTTGTGTGCTGTTAAACAATTTCTGTATTTCACACCAGAGCTAGCTGGACTTTACTGAAAGGTGAATGATCTCTGTATAGAAGTGAGTAAAATGTTAAGTGTTTTTTAAACTTTTAGAATGAAAAGAGCTATAGATTGAGTTGGCATTTTGCTAATGCAGCAATATGGCCTTCAACTGGAAAATCTTTTCCAGTCTTGGGTGCTGCATGGAGGTTGAGTTGTATCCTTTTATTGTAAAACCAAATTGTAGTGATTAATCTATCTTTCAACTACTTCCAATTCAAAATACTTCTTTGATACATATTAATATCTTACCGTCCTGTGTGTTGCATCATTTGCTGGTCCATGGGTACATGATCAACCTCTAGCAGAATTCAAATAATCTTAAAACATTATGCCCGCAGGTGTAATTACTAGCAACATTTTGTGAATCCTGAGAATACAGAGGAAGTTCCAAGTTTAAAAGCTTCAGGGTTTACATTATCACACATACCAGGGAAAATGCAAAAGCAGCTGATCTTTTGTGTATTTTAAAAAAAAGTCACTATGGAAATCTTGTTAGGATGCAGGTCAGATTATAATCTCACATACAAAGGTGAATTTCCAGAATAACTCATTGAAGCAATGAAAACTTAAAATCTGACCCACTGTCTCTAAATCCTTGTATTAATTAATGATAAAGGATAAGAGAAAATTGTAGTACATGACTCTGATCATAGTACTGGGGGTCATTTGATTCTGATGTCACACAAGTGTCAATCAGGAGTGATTCCATAGGAATCAGTGGAATTACACTGCTGTAAAATTGGTGTGGGTAACAGTGAATGTTGATCATTAATTAATATGAGTATTGAGAATTGCTACTTAAGCATTAAAGATGAAAAGCAATGCATAGTACTAAATATTATCATTAGAAAGACATGCTTTCTATATTTTCTCTCCAAACAATTCTTGTCTAATTGTATGTGGTCATGATGTTTTCTTTTAGTCCTTTGGCCATGGAAATGATTTTTATTTTCATTGACATAGAAACATACCTTTCTAATGATAATATTTAGTACTTGTGCACTGCTTTTCATCTTTATTGCTTAAGTAGCAATTCTTAATACTCACATGGGAATGATTTTTATTTTCATTGACAAATTAGAACTAAAAACATAAAATGTTAAGGTTTAGTTTTAATTATATCTTATGACTTAGAGTGTTTAGTACATATAATTTCCAAATTGATAGCTGTGAAAAAAGAATTGTTTTAAAGAAGTACTGTATTTGAATATTTGGAGGATCACTGTATGAAATATGTGATGAAAACACTTAAGATTAGAAAGTTGTGGCCCTATGAATGATTAATCTATATAGCTGATCTTTGTGGTCTGGTGGTAGCACATTTCACTATTCTTCAGTGTAAGACTAAAGATTACTGTGCAAGACTAAAATTTGCTGTCACTGGGGCAAGGAACACTTTGAAGGCAAGACCCCTGAGGAAAAATGTACATACTGCACTGCACTACAGTGATCTCTCTGGTCAGCTAAGGAGTGGGGCTGCTTGGCTACAAAGAGGGAGATTCAACCTTCTTGGGCTAGAAGGGAGGTGAACTGGATGGAAGAAGGTAATGTAAGAACCTCAGTGGTTTCAAGAAGGGCTTGAAGGATCAACACCATGGTTTTGTGTTAAGGTAACTTCCTAGGACGATTATTAGCCCAGTAAAGTTTGTGTAGATTTTTCAATTGAATAGGTTTCAGATCCTGCAAACATGAAAATACAATTATAATTACCACACTAATCCTGTTTGTGTCATTCTTTGGGAATCAATTAGGCTAGTTTACCTGCTCAAGGAATTTGAAACTTGCTGAGAAGCTCTTGATGTTTATATTGCTTATTGGCTCTTTGTGTTTCTTGTAAACATACAGACAATCAACAACACTGTCTACATGGACGGAATATAAATTTAGGTACCGTTCTGCTTCCTTGAGGATTTTCAATATAAGAACTACCACATGAAATTGAGTAGTTCTGGCACATAAAATTTAAATGATAATAGTGTGCCCTGAACTGTTATGTATTAACTTGGTATAAATCATGCTTCTTAAGAGTGAGTTTAATGTTCTTTAAAAGTGGATTGACAGCACTGGAAAGGTAATGTCTCAGCTATTAAAAAACAAACAAACAAAAAAGATGCACTGGTCACTATTAAAAGTCAGCATTTGCCAACAGTTTCCACTAAAGATACCAGTTCAGATCTGGAACTAAGGCTCAGATACACAAAGGGCCTTCAGTGTTGCAATTTCTAACTTCAAGATGCCTTGCCACTCAGTGGAATTTCACAGTCCCAGGTTAGGTGCCTTGGTTCCCGATACAATGAATGGGGAGCATTGGGTACAGGAGCCCTCTGGGGCACCTGGCATTGGCCACTGTCGGAAGACAGGCTACTGGGTTAGATGGACCCTTGGTCTGACCCAGTATGGCTGTTCTTATGTATTTCTAAGCCTTTACTAAAAACTTACTTTTTTAATCTCGTTTAAGAGTTTCCCCCCCCCACCCCTGCCCTTTTTCTGTTTTCTCCATAAAGTGCTTATCTGTGGCAACAGCAGTTTTGGCCCATAGCAATGGAATGGCTAAGCACTGGGTTAGATTTAGTTTTTAGTTTGAAATGCTTCCAGCCATGAACTCTGTTTGGAGTCAGAATCAGACTACCAGTAAAATAATAGTTGGTGAAAGTTTTTGAAAAAAGTTTGAATTTACACCTGTCTCTCCCAGCCAGCCATCCATACGCGTGAAAGAGCAGAGCTCCTCTGGGCTGGAGTTCTTGTGTGCTTGATAGAACGGCCATGTTGTTCTCGAGGTTGTGTCATAGAGGGGAAATTAATAAAACCTGTGAGAGAATGTTGGCAAGTGAAGGACTGTGGTGAGAAATTCTCTCTCACAGCACTGTGATCTGCCCATGTTTCAAGCCTGTATTACTCTTTGTATTATTTTTATGTTTTCTTCTGAAGAAATAAATCTCTTTTCTCAGCAGCAAGTTAGCAAATCTGTATCCTATATTTGTAATTTAAGGGATACAGTGGAGCAGGTTAGTAGATTAGCAGTTCCTTAACTGGAGTAGCAAGTAATGTTCCATAACTGATCTTACATTCCTCTTTTCAAATTGAGCATCTCAAACTTTGATAGTATTTTGTGCTAAGCAAGGGCAATAAGGTATTTATTGATGATTACCTGTTCTGTTCATTCTCTCTTGGCCACTGTTGGAAGACAGGCTACTGGGCTAGATGGACCCTTGGTCTGACCCAGTATGGCTGTTCTTATGTATTTCTAAGCCTTTACTAAAAACTTACTGAATGAACATATGAAATTCAAATCAATAAACTCCTTATTCAAAATAGAAAGAAATGAAATAAGAGTATGTAAAAATGTTCCCAGAGAGCTCAGTAATAGTTAAGAGTGCTCTTCTCCATAAATATATGTCAAAGTATATTCTTTAATGCATAATCATTAATAAAAAAAGTGCTCTTTGCCTAAGATAATGTTATTTGCTTAGGAGAATGAATGGGATAATGTATAATATGAGAGAAAGCCAGATTAAAAATATGAGTACATCTCTTACCAGAGTGGAAACCCAAATGGCTGCATAAACAGCACGGAAACATTCAGAGATGCCCTGTAGTATGATGACAGGGCATAACTTTATGGGTAGAGTAGGAAAGCAAGTAGTATTTTCACAGACCATTTGTATTTCTGCCTTTTCAGTACACTTATGAGAGTGTTTAGGATGCTATAGATTCAATATTCATCATCATAACAGTCGTTAGTACAAAACATTGAGGAACTAAGGGTTAAAGTGTTTCAGAGTAGTGTATTGTTTTAACAGTCCTTCAGTTAGCACCCCCAATGACATGTTTTTGTAAATTATATATAGAGGTTGTTGCTAAGGACTTATACATTTTGAATGAAAAATCCATTTAATAGGGTCTTGAGTTTAAAGCACAGAACTGAAAATCAGAAGACATGGATTCTAGTCCCAGTTCTGACACAGCCTTTCTGTGTGACCTTGGGTAAGTCACTAGGTTTCCTGTTTTGTAAAACAGAGACAATAATGCTTATCTTATTCCTGGGAGTGCAGGAAGTCTAAGCTAAATGAGGTTTGCAAAGCATGCTGAAATCCTGTTATAGACAATGCAAAGTGTAGTTTTATTGATAAAATTTCCTCTGCTAAATTGGAGATTAAAATTTAGTTTTTAAAATAACCTCAAGTATGGTAAGATTAGTAAAGGTTTATAATTAAGGGGCCTAATTTAGAGGCTGTAATCAATGGAGCCGCTATTAGAAATAGGTTCTGTATGTTGTTAGTAATGTCTTGAAAATGCTCATAACTGTATGTCCTTTCCAAATAAATACTGACTAGCAAACACTATATATTTCTGAGTTCAGCATCAGTTGAAAGTTGACTCTGCAAAATTGGTTTGGAAATCTCTCAAGAACAGGCTTTCTTTATTTAAAAACTTTTAAAATGTTTTATTGTTTTACATAAGAGTTTGTTTTAAAAACTTACCATTTAATATTATTACTGTTTAGTCTTTATTTTTAATAATTTCCCATTCTAAGCATAGGGAGTACTATTAGAAAAAAAGGGGAGGGGGGGCAGTAAGTGCCACCTACTCTTATGGACCACTACTATGATTTACCTGAGTACACTATATATCATATTCAAAGTCAGCAATGAAAGGGGGTCCAAAATTAACAAGCCAAGGAATCAAAGACAAATGGAGAGGGCCTGACAAGGCATGCAACTCAATGGGAGTGTTGCCAGTGAAGTCAGTGGGAGCAGAATTGAGCCTTAGGGAGGGGGAAAATAATAAATACTAAAAAAAATTCCTTTGAAATGTTGATTGCTGAATTATAGGGCCACAGAGATGAGGCATTTTGTCTTTTCCTTTTTTTGTCCAAATGTTTTGATTTTCCCATTTTATCTTAAGTAGAGGCTTGCTGGGTGTGGTCTGACTTTACCAGGAAGGGCAGTTTGTGGAAAGATTCAATGTGTGACTGGGATCTTGATCAATTTTAGTGGGATCTGTGGGTGCCCAGCACTCCTGAAAATCAGGTCACTTTCACTTAGGTACACAAATATGGATTTAGTAGCCTAAAGTTAGGCATTCAAATTTGGAAATTTTGGCCTATGTTCTAAAAGTTACTGAGCCGCTCTTTGTGAGTGTCTTATTTGATTGTACATGTTTACTAATTTCTAATAGTAATATCTTTTTAAATTTATAAAACATCCTCCTTCTGCACATGAGGCTTCCAAGGCACTGAATGGACAGTTAAAGACACTTAAGTGAATAGAAGTATTAACTTTCAGTTCTCCTTTGTCTGAATTTAAGTGAATTGCTTTTTTGTTTTATATTTTAGCATTTTCAGACCATGTTGAAGACCAAGTTGAATGTCCTAACTCTTCGGAAAGAGCCTCTTCCTACAGTGATCTTCCATGAGCCAGAAGCCATTGAGCTGTGCACCACAACTCCATTAATGAAGACCCGGGCCCACACTGGATGCAAGGTATTTGAAAAATCAAAAACTGAAGATGCTAGACAACTGTGGAATTGTTCCACACGTGTAAGAGGAAAGTGGAAAAAAAAATCATTTTGTTATTTTGGAAACCTCATTAAATAATGCTAATACTCTGAGGTTTATAAATCAAAAGAATCTTTCGGCTTTTTTTAAATTAACATTCTGCTCCTTAATAAATGAAGCTCTCATGCATAGAGAATGAAATCCCAAAGCAGTTTTGCAATCCTGGCAATAAATTGCACTTGGATCCTGGCTTCCAAAATTGCTTATTATACTCAACACGTAAGTGTTTTAGTGATGGTGTCATTTCACATTGGCTGATTTGAACATGATTATCGGTACTAACACCGAGATAAAAGATGAGGGTCCCAGGCCTAAGCACCCTGTTTAGTAATCCTTACTAATGTGCATATTAACCCATTGAAATGGGTTTGCAGGATCAGGCTTGAGATCATATTTAAAAATAAAGAATTAGACCTTGAATTAGTTAACCAGCAAGATGGCTTTGTCCAATTACAGCAAACCACAGCTCCTGAAAAAGTGTATTTGTCCTCTAAACTGCTTAAGTACTTTCTCTTCTGTGACTATTTAACAATAGTGAACAGATCTGCTGGTCTGTCTGGGTATATCTGTTTAAATTAGTTACAAAACTAGGTTAGCTCAGTGGAGCCACAGATGCTATGGGAGATTGAGCTGGATTCTCAGTTGGCTTGTACATCATCAACAGGATTGTTAGCTAAGTTCCAGTTGCTGAGCCAGATACATACCTGAGCCCAAAGGTAGTGAGAGAACGGGTCTTGTAGTCTTGGGCGTCACTTGCCATGCAAGACCACCAGCTGTAAAATAAAACTCTTTCTGATGTCACAGTGGTAGGTGAAATAGAAATTTCGAGTTACAAGTAAAACTTACAAGATCTTTTGTGCCTATTGTTTCTGGTAATAGCCGTTGAGATATTGCCATTTGGTAGAGGTGTGGAGGGAGAGGCTGCTTGATGGTGGTTTCCTATGCCTTTCACAGTGTTCTCAGTAGGTAAAGGAAATGAGTTGTGGGTCCATTATGAAATGAAATGCTTTGCAGTGTTAGGCTGCTTTTTCCTGGCATGTTGGTCACCAGTGTTTTATGAGCAAACCTTTGTTCTAGGAAGTTTGACATTCTTGTGGCTCTTTGCTTTGAGTGCAGCTGAGAAGAGCTCATGTTCAGTATCAAGTGCCATTACTGCATTGTGTTGATACTGTAGAACACAGGACAAATGAGCCCTACACAATATTATATGTCATCGTTACTGCCTGAGGTTTCCCTAATGATGCCTTTTGTCCTTTGTGTTGATACATAATGAAATTTGGGGAACATCAGTAGTCAAAAGTATGGACTGTGAAGGGTCTGGCTTTCACATCTTGTGTGATGGGGTTAGGCGTAGCAACACTCTCTGAAAGGAAATTTAACTCTACCTCTGAGAGTATGATGGTAGAGTTCAAATCAGAGAGTGCTGTTTGACTCATCCTTCGGTTCTTTAACAAATGAAATCTCTTGTACTGCAAGCGAAGGATGTTGTAGAATGAGTTGGAATTTATAGCAGTCAGAAACCTATTCCATATTTAGCTTTTTACGAATTTATGTGAAAAAGCATCCTATTTTTGGCTGAGGGGCACGTGAAAATATCAGCTACCACTATATACATATCTTCTTCCCCACTTGTCAATGGCAACAACTGTATGTCATGTAGTGTTGTAGTCCATCTCCTTGCCAGAATTGTTGCCTACAATGTAGTTTCCAATGCTTTGTTGAGTTAGTCTCAAATGACTCAAGAGATGGGGCTTCTAGTACATTTCCTGGGAGACCATTCCGTATTTGCATTGCTCTCATGGTTAAGAAGTTTTTCTTAGTTTTTAGCTCAATTTTTCCCTTTCCCTATTTTACCTTATTGCTACATTTATTTATCTTTCTCTTCAAATATTTGTAGCTGGTTTGGCTTCCTCTCCCCTTGATGCTTAACACCCTCCCCCCCCCCCCCCCCCGCAGCACTTTAGTGACTAATTCATTTTTACTTCTGCAGGTAACAGCAATTGCTGTTTTTCTTTTGCCCTTTGATTAGATCCACCAAAGGACCTAGACGAGTAATGAAAAACATAGCAAATAGAGTTGGGTAAATAATATGCGACTACCTGCTGGGTGAATAATTTAGGGAAAATTTAATTGCATAATTTTCTTAAAAAATTGTGAAATTTAGCTAATTATTCAGCAAATGTCATTCATTACCCTACCACAGTTTCCCTCCACCATCCAGCTTTAGACTGTTGAGTAAATTTGCTCGCTAGATTGATTTCTGATTTCCCCAGCCTTTAAAAACCATCAGAGTGCCTCCCGTGTCTGCATTTCCTTAATCTGTATACCTAGACTTGCCTTTTTCCAATCTTATCATATCATTCTAGGCTCAACAACATGACTCCACCAAGCAAACACACACTAACACAAACAAGATATAATTTACATTTGATTTTGCAGCACAGAACTGCAGTTATTCCACGTTCAAAATTCTAACAGTCCTGGTCGCTCAGTGCAATATTAACTTAGTAGCACAAGTTCCAGCTCCTCCTTGCTATCCCTGCCCTTCTTTTCTCTACCCTCTTTCTTTGAAATTCCGGACATACTGGCAAGAGCACTGCTGCAGCCTCAGGATTTCAAGCCTGAACACCTCAGATGCCATTGCAGACTCTGCTTGTGATTTCATATAGTCCATGATGCAGGCCAGCGCAGCCAAAACTTCCTGGGTAGTGTGTGCTGTCAAAGATTCCAATATATTTCTTAAGATGAACAGACTAATTTATGAGAGAGGTGAGGTCAGAGCCCAGAGTGTAAGCTTGGGTTCTACTTCTACTGCTGACACTGTGTCCTGCTTACGGTCTTGGGCAGGATACTCAGGTCTTGATCCTACCCGCTGCTGACACCCCTTATCTCTCAAGAAAGTCAACAACATGGGTGCCAACAAGATTGGATGCTGCTTTTTTTCAGCAATACTATGAGGTTTAATGTAGTTAATGTTTGTAGACAGTGACAAAAGAAAAGTGTTTAGCGTTTTGGTCACAACTATAGTAGCTGCTCTCATGAGAGAAACAAAACACCTTGGTTAATCATGGACCAGTACATAGAAATTCACTATGTGAGTTAAACCAAAATACAGCTGGGAAGGGGAGGAGAAGGCTAAGAATAAATGTTTTATTGTTTCCAGGTCACTTGTTGGGCCAGATTTTTAATCATTGGTTTCTAAATTGCCCCCTCCCAAAAATTAAATAAACATATCTTTTTGTATGTACACATGAGTGCAATTTAGATCCCCACATATGAAAATTTGGCTCCCCTTTGTTCATATGCTGAAGATTTAGATTTGATTGTAGTTATCTGACTTGTAGCTCTTTGATTATTAATTGTGTTGCATGCTTGTGTTTTCAAGCGGAAACTTGCTCTCCTTTCAGCACAACACTAAGTACTGTAGCATCAGGTAGAGATTGGAAAGCTGGAATGCTTCCCAAAAGTAGGTTGCTCAAAATGGTCACTTCTCAAAAGTAGCTGCTTCTACTGTCCCTTTTAACAGATTTTTTTTTAAGCTTTATCCTTATCCTTTGAAAAAAATCAAATATTATATTAGTTTATGCAGATTGCAAGGCCTCTTGTTTTCTCTCTCTTAAAGCTATGGAGGCATTACAAGGGATTTTGTGTACTCTGCTTCTGCTTTTCCAGGCATTGTTACTGTAATGCAAAAGGACAGAGGTTAAAAATGTTGCCTTGTAACTTGTGAAGTGGTGTCATTGGTTGAACATTTGTATTAAATTATAAGGCTCTTCAATGTGAAGTCTGTATTGAAGAGTCAGTGACCAGAGTCAGTAGTGGTTTCATTCAAATGTAGTGATCCTACTCTGAGGGCAATTTTCATTCTTCCTGTTTCCATCAGTTTGGATGACATAGTCCCTTATACTTGGATTGACCAGGGGGTCTCGATGGGAGCAGCATGAGCCTAGTAAGGAATATTATTAATCAAAGCTGATTTGCCATAGTTTAGGTACAATTCATTCTTTTCCTAGGGATAAGCTCTTGTTAAATGGCAACTTAAATTTCCACGATACAGCATTTTCAGGTATGATACGTTGCCTGTGATTTTTCCTTTTTATTTAATTGGGACGATTATTAAATTCAAGCTCTTTGCTCATCTCTGTTGGAAATGTAATATTAACATTTCTGAAATGACTTATGTGAACTTAATGCTTTTAAAGTTTTTTTCAAATAAGCTGGCAGGCAACTTGCATAGGTGGCATTAGTGAGATAATGACATTTTAAAACCAAATCTGACTCATACTGATAAAGAAGAAAAATTAAGAATTAATGGAAGCAGGTTTAATTTATGCCTGTTATTCTGGAGTTGGTGAAGGATATTTTCACCAGCAGTAGAAAGGACCTAATCCTGTGTTTGGAGTTCCCAAATGGTAGTGGTTAGTGTAGTTTGTGTTCTGTGCACGGTGGGGGTCCTGGCCCACAATTGGAGCTTCTAGGTGCTACTGCAATAAACATTATACTAATAATCTTCTGTACTTGGTGTATGATATGTCTCTATTGAATATTGAAGACCCTGGGCCAAATCCTTCTCTTCATTAAACCTGTGTTAGTTCATTAACTTTATTGGAGTTACTCCAGATTTAACAAGTGTGACATAAATCAGAATTTGACCCTCAATGCAAAAATCCATAATTAATTTCTAGAGTTAATAGTAAGCGATTTGCTCTCATGCCTGAAAAATAATGATCTGATTATGTCCAACACAAATAAGAAAATTATCATCAGGATACTCGTAAAATAGGTGTACCAAAGTTGCCCTCCTGGGCCTGATTCTGATCTCCTTTATATTCGAGAAATAATGCCTGTGAAGTCACCAGAGTTGCACCAATTTGAAAGCTGGGGTAACAAAGAGGATGGGCAGGAAGAGACAAAAGTTTAGAATCCTAGAATAATATATAATTCCTAAATTAAATATTAATAATTAATAATTAATTATTATTATTTTATTACTGATAAATATCCTTGTTACATTTTACCAAACTCTTGCTTGGGTATTACTTTTTGTCTATTTCTGTTTGTCTCGCTTGTCTATGTAGATTGCAAACTCTTTGGGGTAGGGAGTTATTGTGTGTCTGTAAAATATCTAGGACAATGGGATCCTGATTCTGATTGGGGGGGGAGGGGGGCTGTTAGTGATACCATAATACAAATAATAAATAAATAATATAACAATAATAACCACATGCAGTGTCTTTTGGACAGTAGCCAAAAGCTGACATGCCAAGTCCCTTTTAGCTAAATATAACACAATAGCCTAATAGTCAGGACCATCCCTAACTCCGTCCTTTTCTTCCCAATTTGTTTGACAAATCCCAAATTTTCATCTCAATCACTTAAAGAAAAGTGGCAAACCACTACCCCGAACTACGTTTGCTATTTCCTGCCCATATCTTATGCTACTGAAATCTAGATAGGGAGTAAGTAAAATGTGGTGCAAATAAAGCTTTTCTTCTCACTTGAATACTGAGGGTCAGCCTGTGGTCCCTGCTCTGGCCTCTTTGTGCAATCCTGGTGGAGCAGAGGGGCTGAAAAACTGCCCTATGAGGTCAGTTGAGGTTTCTCCTGGCTTGGGGGAAATCCCAGATGACATAAAGTTGGTTTAAGGGGGTTTGTCAGCTGGCAAGTTCTTGGCTGGTCTAATGGCTCATAGAGATCTGTTACAAGCTGAGGTAATGGCCCCAGGGGGCAGTATAATTTAGAACAGCCGCAGGGTTGAAATTATGCCCAGCAGCTTCAGCTTTAGGACAGAGCTCTGGTGCAGCTAAGAGTCCAGGTCCTAGTTTAGATTTCAGTTATATAATGAAACTGCTTGGTTATTTGTGTCAGGTATACAGAATCATGTCTAATAACTTTGTTTATCTCTAGATGTGAGGAGTCTGGGTTCACAGGTGCAGTGGAGATCCCCACTCTGAACTAAGTGCACATGGCAATATATTATTCATTCAGAACAGCGGACAATTATGTATTAATACGTAACAGAACATGCATTTGCTTTTTGACATCCCTGGTGCTTAAAAATCTACTGTTTTATTTCAATTTCCTTCAGATAATTTAAATACCCTCCCAACCTTTAAACATTTATTGCTAATTTGGCTACTCAAACCACAGTTGGGTAGCTGCTGCATATATTCCTAAACCCACTTCATCTCATCCTAGACCAAATAAAAATGTTCTCTTTGCAGCTGTAGTGAGGTCAGGAGCAGTTTTCCTGAGCACAGCTGCATCCAGCCATAAATATAATGTGGCTAGCAGCTAGCTAGCTTTTTGATGATCTTTATTACCATTTTGTTAGATCATAACTTGAAGGTGGCCATTATCTTTTAATAAAGAAACAAATTAAACAACCCAAACAAACAAACTAATAATAAAACCCTAATCCAGGGTTTATTCTTCCTCTTCCACATATGTGAATGGGAAGCACAATGCCTCATTTTCTTTTTGCTTCATTAAGGGCTCTCTATCTGTTACATTTAAGCCATGCACACTTTATACTTCAAATTGACAGTGTTACTCTAATTGCCAAGTTCTTCCTCCAACTCCTCCCAGCTGCATTAGGAAAAATGGCACAGATCTTAATTGCTTCAGCGTGTTAGAAGATTATATTCATCAGTGGGAGAGGTGGTGAAATAGGACTTGGTTTTAGAGGCATGATTTCAAAAACTAGAGGGCACAACAATGCCTTACTCTGGGAAAAGTTGCTTGTTGGAACATTCATTTACACTGCCCCCAGCTAGTTTTCTTGGTCTAGAATTACATGAATTGAAGCATGCTTTGTTTCATTAACCTAAGATTTCAATAGCAAAGTTATTGCAAAATTTTAAGAATAATACTTTGTTTTTACATAGGCTATGTCCATAGTTGGAACTGGGGGTGTGATTCCCAGTTTGCACAGAGATCTAGTTTTTGTCGAGCTAAAAATAGTAGTGAAGCCGCAGTAGCACAGGTAGCGGTGAGCAGCAGCATAAGATAGGATCACTGAGTACACATCCATCCAGACACCATGGGTACATATTTGGGGCAACTAGACTATGCCATTGCTTGTCACTGCCCATGCTACTGTGGCTACGGTACTATTTTTAATCACACTGTAGTGATGAGAGCTAGTGCATGTATCCTATCCTATCTCCTAGAGCTGGAAGGGACCTTGAAAGGTCATCGAGTCCAGCCCCCTGCCTTCACTAGCAGGACCAAGTACTGATTTTGCCCCAGATCCCTAAGTGGTCCCCTCAAGGATTGAACTCAAAACCCTGGGTTTAGTAGGCCAATGCTCAAACCACTGAGCTATCTCTCCCCCATATGTTTACAGCTATCCCTCCCCCATATGTCTACATAGTAGCCACTATGGCTGTGTCTACACTTGGAGGTGGGGATGGGGAATCCCATCCCCACCTCCAAGTGTAGACACAGCCATAGTGGCTTTAATCCAATAGGATCACAAGGCACTTTAATAACTATGGGCCAAATCCTGTTCTGTGCTGAGCACTGGCAACTCTCACTGAAGTCAATGGGAGTTGCATGTGCTCACCACCTCTGAGTTTGTCCACATATGTGGTCTGATTCTGTACCATTGAAGTCTGTGGGAGTTTTGCCATTGACTTCAATGGGAACATGCACCAACAAATGGGAATGCACCAACAAATGTAGCTTCCTCTGCTGTAAAAGCCAGTAGCCAAGCAGACAACCATTTAAACAGAACATCCTGCACAATATCTGGCGTTGTGACGCTCTCCTCTCTGAACTTCCGAGCAGATCTGTATTGCATATCATTTACTCACTTCATGTGTGGAAATGCCACTGACGTCAGTGGAAGTATTGTGAGTTGGCTGAGTGCAAAATAACTAATAGAACTATGACCTGTGAATGCGAGTGGAGAATGATTAGTTCAGAAGATTCTTGATAAGATATCTAAACTTTAAAAATGAACCTCTAATCAAAGGATTTAAATTAGTTAAAATGATTTAGTAAAACCTGACTGAGTCCAGCCTGCTTGAAAAAGACCTCTGGCGATGTTCAGTGTTTCACTGTGATTAAATGTATTGTAGCAAATTTTATTTGCTTACTAGTAAATAGGCATGGTAGGAAAAAATTATTTTGGGTGCAGTAAAAGTTGCCATGTCTTGTCAGATATATTAATGTTCTTACTTTTTTGTTAGCATTTGCACTGGTGACATTTTGCAAACAGAGGTTCGAACAAAGGGCATCTAGTTCTGGAAGTTTAAATTATACTTCCCTATCTAAAAACCTCCTTGTACATCACATTCATCCGCAAGAGTTGACTACACACATTTATCTGACTGCCTCTTGCTTAGGTATAGTTCCTTGGGTTCTAATTTTGAATATATGTTAATTAATTAAAGCTGAGCAGTACCACATTTATTTATTTAGTTTGGGAGTTAAATTGAGAACTGCACCCACAGCACAATCCCTGGGAGTATTGTAAATAATAATATGAAATGCCCCTCCCCCAGCTACCTGCTCAGACAACTAGAGTCTGCCTGGCTCTTTTATGGGCATGCAGTGAGCATGGGAAAGGCACCAGGAGTTTCCTGACATACCTGCATGACCTGCACAAGAGTCCAGGGCAGTCCTGAGTGCTGCTCCTTCTCTACTCATGATCCAAGAGGGCCAGATAGGAGGTAGGTTTATGCCTGTGTCTTACTGAGCCTTCCACTCCTTGGTGGAACTTGCTGATCATGATGTGGGGAAAGATGCGGCATGAACTGCACATCAAAAAGAGTGTACTATGGTACCCTCTGTGTGCCTGGGAGCTCTGGGAGAATGTCCCCTGCTGTTCCCTTGGGCTGGGGTAAGGTGGTCCCCCCCCACCTTTTATTATGCGCCATGCCTAAGTGGCACAAGCTAGCCCTAAGTGAAGAGAGTTACTACGCAACATGCACCGAGGGTTAAAAATCTTGGATCCCTCCAGTCAGATGTGGGAGCAAGTTCCAGAGCCAAAAGCATCCCAGCTGATCTCCAATGTTGCAAGAGCACATTACGGAGAGAGGAAGTCATTCAGGTAACCAGTGCTTGCTCATATGGATATAATACACAAAACCACTATGCTGTGCATCAGTTAAGGTTGGAGATGTTTTCTGTGACCTAAACCAAAACTTCAGAAGCAAGGAAATGAAAATATTATGGTATCAATCACAATCAGCCCATAACCTCGACTCCTGTACCTAGAGACACACACCTCACTGCTAGCACAACCACCATCTGCTACATCTAATTCACTATACTGTAATCTTAACTATGCTCATGTATATGAAAAATTATTTGCACTTCTCTCAAACCATGAAAAGTGTGCTTGCGTTGTCATAATGAGCCTGTCTGTCTAAGCTTGCTATGCTATATGCATATTTCATATTGTTTTGGAAACTTGGCAGACCAGATAACCCTGTTACATGGTGTGCTGTAAACTTGAGAAAAAATGAGTGAGTTGTCTTGAAATTTGGGAACTTTGTGAAGCACATAAAGTCTAAGGAAGTATAATCAGCTGTTTACCCAAGATCTTCCGCAGCGTGTGTTAGATTAATTGAGTTTTGGTTAAATAAATGGGGACCATTCCATCATGAGCAACCAGGGGAAGGAATTTGGAGCCCGAGAAAAATTTCTAACATAGGAAGAAGTCTGTTTGGCTGGAATTGGGTGCTTTATTTTTGATTGCAGAGCTTGGTGGTTTTAACTGCCTTTGATTTAACAAACGCTTTAATTGGAAATCATCATCTCTTAGTCTCGTTAGCAAAAGATG
The DNA here is from genome assembly GCF_013100865.1 of Trachemys scripta elegans. Classification (NCBI taxonomy): domain Eukaryota; kingdom Metazoa; phylum Chordata; order Testudines; family Emydidae; genus Trachemys; species Trachemys scripta. The sequence goes on along the minus strand of NC_048306.1, from coordinate 70,801,563 downwards.
CCAATCAGAAGAAATAATCTAAATTAAACCTTTTAATGTAAAACAATTATTTAAGGCTCTGAACAATTTATATTGCAATTTGTTATGGAAGAAATAATTATTCACATTCAAAGCATAAAATTGCAAATAAGTATAAATCCAAACTAAGCCATTTGGACTCTGTGTGGCTTGATTGAGAATCATCATTAATCATTTATTCATTCCTGAATGTCATGCTCAAAACAAAGAACAAACCTGTCACAAATGCTGACCCTCTCTGTGTTAAGAAGAAAATCAGGAACTTTTCATTGGTAGATGTTTATCAATTCTTTAGCATATATAATACTTTGGATCCCAAAGTACTTTCGAATATCTGAATAGGGATCAGTCATCCTCTGCAGTGCAGCCATCATGGGGTGGGAAATGGTGGCCATTCTCTGCCAACAACTCTTCACAATGCTCTTTAGAAGAGGAAGTGCAGAAAAATATCTCCAATTTAAACTGTAATGGAAATTTTAGGCAGGCAGAATTCAAATTGGAATTTGGCTGTGACACTGAGGCTAGTACACTCCTGTATGGAAGTGTGCCATTGGATCTTTAATGAGTGCAAGTGAATTAGACATCTGTTGGGAAGACAAGCCTCTGTACTAACACAGTGCCCTCTAACATAGTGCTGGGTCATTGACTCAGTCTAACTCAGAGTGCTGACTGTCATCTACTGAATCCTCAGTTTTACTCTCTACACCACTTGCATTTTCAGTCCAAGGTCCCAATCCTGCAATCAGAGTGGCATGGGCAGAGCTCCATTGATGTCAGTGGGGCTCTTTGTGGATACAGAGGTCTGCCTCCATAGTGCTATTTGCAGGATTGGGTCCTAAATAATTTAAGTCCATCCCACTTATATTCTAAAGATCTGGCAAGAGCACAGCACTTACGTGCTATGGCTGAAACTATCACCTCCCCCCAATACTAAGACAAGAGAAACTGGTGAGATACTGGGTGAGGTTCTTTGACCTGCGTTATGCAGGAGGTCAGAGTAATGGTCCCAGGAGATCAGAGCACAATGGTCCATTCTAGCCTTAAATCTATGAATCTTGAGGGTCAAGACTGAAAATGGAAATGTCTCCTTTAAAATAAGATCATTACAATTTAGAGTTTTAAAAACCCTACATGCTTTTGTATAAAAATGCATTTCATTATATTAAAAAATATCCAGACTGGAAAACATTATCCTGGATTTTAAATGACCATATATTATAAGTGAAGTAATTTCTTTCAGTTTTAAAGAAATTTATTTATTTATTAAGGAACTTAATTTTAACTGCAGGTACTGTGCACACACATTTTATGGTCTTCTGTACTATGCATGTGTATTTGTATAGCACTGAATTTATAATGCATATATTCTGAATACATTTAAATGGTAGTTCAGGTAGGTTCAGCGTTACCTTTTGAGTTCCCCTTGGTATTATACCAGTGACAACTGAGAGCAGACCTTTGTCCAGCAAACATTAAAATCGTTGTAGAATGTATTTTCTTTTCTTTCAAAAAGTAATAGTGGTGTCGCAGTTTATTCTTTTTCACTGAAGTGTTCTGGTTTGGTACTTTTTAAAATTTAGAAATTAAAAAGAAAATGCTCCAAAATCTTGTGCTTTTCATGCCAAGTAGTTTGTAAGGCCTGGTCTACACTAGGCGTTTATGTCGAAGTTAGCGCCGTTACATCGAATTAACCCTGCACCCGTCCACACCGCGAAGGTATTTAGTTCGACATAGAGGTCTCTTTAATTCGACTTCTGTACTCCTCCCCGACGAGGGGAGTAGCGCTAAATTCGACATGGCCATGTCGAATTAGGCTAGGTGTGGATGGAAATCGACGCTAATAGCTCCAGGAGCTATCCCACAGTGCACCACTCTGTTGACGCTCTGGACAGCAGTAAGAGCTCGGATGTTCTGAACTGCCACACAGGAAAAGCCCCGGGAAAATTTGAATTTGAATTCCTTTTCCTGTCTGGCCAGTTTGAATCTCATTTCCTGTCTGGACATCGTGGCGAGCTCAGCAGCACTGGCAACGATGCAGAGCTCTCCAGCACTGATGGCAGTGCAATCTCAGAATAGAAAGAGGGCCCCAGCATGGACTGATCGGGAAGTCTTGGATCTCATCGCTGTGTGGGGCGATGAGTCCGTGCTTTCCGAGCTGCGATCCAAAAGACGGAATGCAAAGATCTATGAGAAGATCTCTAAAGACATGGCAGAGAGAGGATACAGCCGGGATGTAACGCAGTGCCGCGTGAAAATCAAGGAGCTGAGGCAAGGCTACCAGAAGACCAAAGAGGCAAACGGACGCTCCGGATCCCATCCCCAGACATCCCGTTTCTACGAGGCACTGCATTCCATCCTCGGTGCGGCCGCCACCACTACCCCACCACTGACTGTGGACTCTGAGGATGGGATAGTGTCCACGGCCGGATCCTCGGACATGTTAGCGGACGGGGAAGATGAGGAAGGAGATGAGGAGGACGAGGCAGTCGACAGCGCTCACAACGCTGATTTCCCCGACAGCCAGGATCTCTTCATCACCCTTACAGAGATCCCCTACCAACCCTCCCCAGCCGTTACCCCAGACACAGAATCTGGTGAAGGATCATCCAGTAAGTGTTGTAAACATCTAAACATTTATTTGTAACAGAACATGATTATTAACAATTTAAAAAATGGGTTTCTCATGATTAGTTTGATTAACTTAACGGTTCAGTCATGGGCAGTGCAACTATTTGAAAAAAATCTAGCAATGTCCGGTTTTGCATGATTGTCCTGCCCAAGCCGCTCTACTGTTTAGTCCCTGCTACTGCAGCTACAGTAAGATGCGGTCTATATGTCCGGGGATGGAGCAGAAATCCTCCTGGGACATCTCAAGGAAGCTCTCCTGCAGGTAATTTGAAATCCGCTGCATTAGGTTCTTGGGGAGAGCGGCCTTATTGGGTCCTCCGTAGTAGGACACGTTGCCGCGCCACGAGACTAGCAAGTACTCTGGAATCATTGCTTGGCACAGCATGGCGGCATACGGCCCTGGTCTTTGAAGGCTTTCCCGGAGCATTCTCTGTCTGTCGCTCTCAGAGATCCTCATGAGGGTGATGTCGCTCATGATGACCTGCTTTGAATGAGGTAGGGGAATGTTAGTGTTGGGACTGCTTTACCGTTCCTTTACAGAACTGTAACCGCTGGTTTGCAGCCACGCGGTGGAGGCGGGAGAGGGTCAGCCGAAAGGGATCGTTCCCGGGGACAGCCGCGAGGGTGTGGGACAGGAGCAGACTTCCTGCTTGCCGGATTGCTGGCAGCAGGGACCGACATTGATTTCAATGTGAAATGAGGCCATTGCTAATATTAAAGTTTTAAGCTGCCACGAATCTACGGCTTACCATGTCTGCGTGCAAGAGCAATTCCGTTGTCCTGACAGGGTTCTCAAAAGTGCTCTGCAAAACCCCAGACACTGAATGCGAAGGCCGAGAATTCGACCTTGTGCTGAGTGCGCATGTGATAGGTGCTGTGCATGGTCCTGTTCACAGAGAAAGACTATGTTCTTTGTTCACAACTACATTTATCTTTCTGAGGAATTCACTCCCTTTTTCCCATTCCCACAGCCCCATCTGCGACTGTCTCACAACCTAGCCTGTCATCACACTCCCAGAGGCTAGGGAGGATTAGGCATAAGAAGAAGAGGACACGGGAGGACATGTTCTCAGAGCTTATAGCCTGCTCCCGAGCCCAGGCAGCACAGCAGACCCAGTGGCGGGAGAACTTGTCCCAAATGCACCAAGCCAACATGGATCGGGAGGAGAGGTGGCGTCAGGAAGACCAGCAGGCGACTCAAACCCTGCTTGGACTACTGAGGGAGCAAACGGACACGCTCCGGCGCCTTGTGG
>NC_048306.1:70683645-70797568 GCF_013100865.1 Trachemys scripta elegans | reverse complement strand
TCCGTTTGCTCCCTCAGTAGTCCAAGCAGGGTTTGAGTCGCCTGCTTGGACTACTGAGGGAGCAAACGGACACGCTCCGGCGCCTTGTGGATGTTCTGCAGGAACGGAGGCAGGAGGACAGAGCCCCGCTGCAGTCCATCTCTAACCGCCCTCCCCCGCCACCAAGTCCCATACTCCCTTCACCCAAAGTGCACAGAAGGAGAGGCGGCAGAGTCCCTGCTAACTCTCACTCCACCCCTGCAGAGAGCTCGAGCAGCAGAAGGCTCTCATTCCCCAAAGTTTGACAAGTTCTTTCCTTCCCGCCTGACACAAGCCCCCGTCCAAGTTTCACTTCCCAGTCCCATGTGTAGTTGATAATAAAAAATATGTTTCTGTTAACTACTGTTTCCATCATGTTCTTTTGGAGGAGGGGGGGGAAAGGGGGTTGGTAATTGGACAGGACAGTCACCTTTGGCAGGGTACATAGTAGGGGGCAGGCACAGCAGCAGGGCACATACATAGTGCAGTGATGCAGTGACTACTTACCCTGGTTAGTCTGGGAGGTTCTTTTCATGTTATGTGGTGGGGGGTGGGTTGCTCTGTGACTTTGTGTCAGGGGAGGGCAGTTAGAGATCTTAAGCGGCGGTCCTTAGGCAGGATCACAGAGCCACACAGCAGGGGATCTGTAACCGTCCCACCCCTGCCACAAACTCACATAGACCCCCCATACACACAGTCCGTATCAGGAGGGGTGACAGGCTCCGTGGAAAGAACCATCCCACCGCAGCGGAGCCTGTCAGTCCTTGAGTTTAGAAGCTGCATTCGCGCGACTACACTACACCCGCTCCGCACCACAGTCTGCGTCCCAGTTTTAAAAAATTCCCGCGAAAACAGTATTAAAGAAAACGGTGTGCTTTAACAAAGTAGAACTATTTTTATTTTGAAACGTGTGTTGGAAGTGGGGTGAAGGCTTCTCTGTACACAAAATTAGAAAGTCACAGGTTACCCTGCTCACTCAGGAACTTTGCTTTCAAAGCCTCCCGGATGCACAGCGCTTCCCGCTGGTCTCTTCTAATCGCCCGGCTGTCTGGCTGTGAGTAATCAGCAGCCAGGCTAATTTCCTCAACCTCCCACCCCGCCATAAAGGTCTCCCCCTTGCTCTCACAGAGATTGTGGAGCACACAGCAAGCTGCTATAACAATGGGGATATTGGTTTCGCTGAGATCACAGCGAGTCAGCAAGCTTCTCCATCTCCCCTTGAGACGTCCAAAAGCACACTCCACCACCATTCTGCACTTGCTCAGCCGGTAGTTGAAGAGTTCTTTTTCAGTGTCCAGGGCACCTGTATAGGGCTTCATGAGCCAGGGCATTAGCGGGTAGGCTGGGTCCCCGAGGATGACTATAGGCATCTCCACATCCCCAACAGTTATTTTGTGGTCCGGGAAGTAAATACCTTGCTGCAGCCGTCTAAACAGACCAGAGTTCCTGAAAACACGAGCGTCATGAACCTTGCCCGGCCATCCGACATTGATGTTGGTAAAACGTCCCCTGTGGTCCACCAGTGCTTGCAGCACCATGGAAAAGTAGCCCTTTCTGTTAATGTACTGGCTGGCCTGGTGGTCCGGTGCCAGGATAGGGATGTGAGTTCCATCTATGGCCCCACCGCAGTTTGGGAATCCCATCGCTGCGAAGCCATCTATGATCGCCTCCAAGTTTCCCAGGGTCACTACCTTTGGCAGCAGTACATCAACGATTGCCTTGGCTACTTGCATCACAACAACCCCCACGGTAGATTTGCCCACCCCAAACTGGCTCGCGACTGACCGGTAGCTGTCAGGCGTTGCAAGCTTCCAGAGGGCTATGGCCACTCGCTTCTGGACAGTCAGGGCTGGTCGCATCCGGGTGTCATTGCGCTTCAGGGCAGGGGACAGCAACTCACAAAGTTCAAGGAAAGTTCCCTTCCGCATGCGGAAGTTTCGCAGCCACTGTGATTCATCCCAGACCTGCAGCACTATGCGGTCCCACCACTCAGTGCTTGTTTCCCGTGCCCAGAATCGCCGTTTCACAGCATCAACATGACCCATTGCCACCGTGATGTCCTCGGCGCTGGGTCCCCTGCTTTCTGAGAGGTCTGTGCTACTCTCAGACTTCAGGTCATCACCGCGTTGACGTAGCCTCCTCGCCTGACTTTTCTGCATCTGCCTCAGGGCAACCTGTATGATAAGCTGCGAGGCGTTGAGAGCGGCCACAACTGCAGCGATGGTTGCAGTGGGCTCCATGCTCACAGTGCTGTGGCGTCCGCGCTGTCAATGACTTGAAAAGTGCGCGAAATGATTTCCCGCCGGCGCTTTCAGGGAGGGAGGGAGGGCGGGAGTGATGGACGGATGACGACAGTTACCCAAAAGCACCCTGGCCCCTTTTTTTTTTACCCAGAAGGCATTTGCGGCTCCACCCAGAATTCCAATGGGCGGCGGGGACTCCGGGAACTGTGGGATAGCTGCCCTCAGTGCACCGCTTCCAATGTCGACGCTTTCCCCGTTAGTGTGGACTCACAAAGTCGAATTACTGTCCTTAGTGTGGACACACACGTTCAACTTTGCAATATCGATTCCAAATATTCGATTTAAGTAAAATCGAACTACTCTCGTAGTGTAGACAAGGCCTAAGTGAAATCACTTCATGTTTTCTCTATCTGAACTGAGTTTGAGGTTTATGGAAGGCACAGTGTTCACAGCACTGGAGGCTGGAGTTCTCTGACTGTCCACCAACTACAGCAGGGGAATTGCCAGTGCAATCTGCTTGCACTACACAACTACTGTGCTTCAGTACTGATAGGACTCGACGGAGACTTCTGGAGAGACATTGTGGTATACCCTTTTTGCCTCTTCCATCCTTGACTTCTCTCCAGACACTGACAACTAAAGTCCAGATCAGTGCCAGTTGTGATGTTGGTGTTTGAGATGTGGTCACTTGTCCTGTGGAAACTGGATTAAGATAATTTCACACTGATTACTGCCAAGTGTCATATGGTAGCTATTTTTTCAGTCACTTGTTACTTGAGCTAAATATAAGCCAGTGATACACAGGTAAAAGACTGTCTTGCATTGTCAATCATCTGACACATCCATTCTCTCCAAAAGCTGAATTTCAGCATTTAAGTCAGTGGACTATTTCCAGGTTTACGCTGGTATAACTGAGAGCCTAATTTGGCCCAGTAAACATATACAATCAGAAGACTGATCCATAGATTAAAGTATAATTCAGCACAAAGGAACAATTCAACTGGGCTACTTCACATAAATTTGAACTAGTTTACATATATGAATGCTATAGTGACGTTCTCCAAACCCCACTGAAACTGTGATATCAGTTTTATGTTTGCACTTTTTATTAAAAAAATGTAAAATTTAAATGAACTCTTTCCAATTCCAGCTCTAGTCTAGTGAATTCTTTTCGAATACAGAGATCAGAAATGTCCTGCCTCTTTCCTTGTCAAATTTATTTTCAGTGTAAAACTCCATTAGGAGAACCCAGAAATATATAATATAAATAAAACATGGACTTGTTTGGTCATGTGACATGTTCAAAATCACAAGGGAAGCTATGGAAGTTCTGGGCTGAAAACCTGCTATTCTGAAGGAGAAATCACATGTCTAATCCACTGGGCTTCTCAGAAAAAGCCTCATATCTATGTGCCTAGTTATGCTGTCTGTAAAATGGGGCTACTCATGTACCCACCTTTGTCAATTGCTCTGAGCTCTACAGATTAAAAGTACTATGTAAATCCAAGATATTATTGGCCTGTGAGCCACATGACTAGGGTTCAGCTTCTGGATCAGATATTTATTTCAATGTGACAAGTCACTTGGACAAGTCACTTAACATTGCTGTTGTGCCATCTGTAAAATGGGAATATTAATCCTTATTCATCAGACAGGTAGGCTGTACAGCTTGATTAGGAAAATTTGAACAATCTTTATACAAGATACAGCTCTATATAGTGAATATATGTTTGTTTTTATTTTTTGTATTGCATATTTTAATTTTCTACAATGCCTATAACTTGGAAATGGCACTTGGTGCCTGTAATGTTCTGCCCTCTCAAGGTTGGGGTTCCCCCTTCCGATAGCATCGGGAAGCCGACACACCCGCTGGAAGTTCATTAGGTGGTCTGACATGGGCCCCTGAAAGTTGGTCAACTAGCCCTTCAGGTTTCCCTCAGGAGGGTTCCACATGCCCCCAGTTGGCTGGTAGCCCGGCCTCCTGGCCAGGGTAGATAAAAACAGTCTATGGGCTCAGCACTCTAGGCATGGGTTAAGCACTTAAACAGTCTATAGCCTTCAGCCTCCTCGTTGGGGCAAACAACAACAGTCTATGGCTCTTGCCCTCTAAACATAGGCAGAATAATTAACCAGTCTATAGCTCTCAGCCTCCTGGCTGGGGAAAACAGTAAATCTGTGGCTCTGTTCCTCCAGCCTAGCAGTTTAGTGCACAACCAGCCCATGTACGAGGTTGGGGTCAGGGGGTAGAGGGACCTGGGCCCACCCTACTCCACTGGGTCCCAGCCAAGGGCCCTAGCAATGGCAGGCGATTCCATCACAGGGTCAGCAGGGAAACATGGAGTTGCTGCCTTGTGTCTTGGCAATACAATCAGACCGTCTGGTTCCCCTGGACCACTTCCTATTGGTTCCTGCTGCTGCTGCTCCATCATCTCTGGGCTCTGGCTCATGATTGGGCAACCCTACCTCTGGTGTCTCCCTGGGGGTCTTCCATCTCCTGGGACCTTTCTTCCCCGCAGCAGGTCTGGGATTCTGCTGTGGGTTCGGCTCTCTGGAATGGACGTCTGCATCTTTCCCCTGTCCGGGCCTGACTGAGCTGCATGGCCCTACTCTTATACTTTCTGTCCTGCCCCTGCACTTCCTGTGAGGGAGGGGAGGGTGTGGTCAGCTGCACCCACCAGAGGGAGTTAACCCCTTCCATACTGGAGGGAGGCCACTCTACCTCACTACAGTGCTCTAGTGTATAAGTAGTGGTATATGGGCAGGTCCTCAGCTGGTGTACGTTGTCATAACTTCAGTGGAGATATGACAGTTTACATCAGCTGATGATCTGCCCCTAAATCTTTAATTGTGTGATAATATACAGGTTCTCAAATTTATTTTTTCTACCACCTTAAATCCAGATGTGTACCCTCTTTGTGGCACTGTGAACTCTTAATGGGCTCAATCCAAAGTCTTCTGAAGTCAATACAGGGCCCCCATTGACTTCTGTGATCTCTGGATTGGGGCCTATATGCCATATAAATAGCATCCATATGAAAACTATGCAATATACTGTAGCTAGACAACATTCTATGGATGAAATATAACATAGAGAAACAATGAAAATGTGCTGGCATTTGTTGAGAATGAAGACAACATTAATTCCCTCAGGTCTGGTCTATACTACCCGCCTGAATCGGCGGGTAGAAATCGACCTCTCGGGGATTGATTTATCGCGTCCCGTTGGGACGCGACAATCGATCCCCAAATCGGCGCTCTAACTCCACCAGCGGAGGTGGTAATAAGCGCCGCCGACAAAAAGCGGCAGAAGTCGATTTTGCCGCCGTCCTCACAACGGGGTAAGTCGGCTGCAATACGTCGAATTCAGCTACGCTATTCACGTAGCTGAATTTGCGTATCTTAAATCGACTCCCCGCTGTAGTGTAGATGTACCCTTAGTGACTACAGCCTTCTCAGTGGTGTTTCTTTAATGTGTATTGCGGTTTGTTGTGTTTCATTACAATTTAAATACATTGCGTCTGGAAACAAAAATAAATTTTATATCAGTCTCTGGAAAACTTCAATTTTCAAGGTACTTGTAGTTGTCTAATTAGAAATATGTCAGTACTTTCAGTGTGGTAATATACAAGAATAAATTCTGCACACAGTTCTCACTCAAACAGTTTAATATTTTCAAGTCCACTCGTAGAAGAAATATTTACATTTTGTTAGTGCATTTTGAAGATTTAATACAAATACAGAATTATATAGACGTGTAACTAGAGTGATAACCAAACAAGTCTCATGAAATTATACACTGTTAATACAACATTGTACATGTATTTCTGTGGGGAACTTCTTGAAGTACTGACATTAATTACTGTCCAATGGTGTACGTGTCTGCAAAAGAATGGAATATTCTCCTAAACGTATGATACATGGGTACTGAGAAAATTATTAAACTACATACCTTGGGGAGAAGTGAACGTATTGTAAAAAAATGTGTATCCATATCCATAGAAGTGTCTCCAACCCGAAATTTTAAGTTGCTGACACGTAGCCATTCTAAGGATCTGGCCCCTTGTGGCAATGAAATTAGTGTAAGCGTTCAGTGATGAGAAAAAATTACAAAGATGTAACATGTTTTTTAAAAAAAGAAAATGATTGTATATGACATTATTTATGAAATACTGGATGATCATGTACTAAAGATTGTATCGTAATGTCTGTACACAAAAAGCTATAATTCAGGTTGTGTTTTACAGCCCTAAAGGCAGGATGCTGGAGTTTAGTACAGTGACAGAAGCCCTAGATATCCACAGATTTGTTACAATATTTGTTCTGGGATTTTTGGTGCTGTAGAAAGGGCCATGCTCCTCATGCTCATGTCTGCAAGGTCTTTTGGTCATAGGAGTTAACCAGTTCTGTGATAACGACGGTTCAGATATCTTGTACTTAATAGCTTTTGACAATCGACGTTAAAACAAAATTGAAATTTATTATAGTGGTTACTCTGAGCAGACGCTGAAGTCACTGTCAATTGTTTTGTTATGGAGTGTCCTTGAGAAATGTTTCCATCTTTGTATGACTGCTTCAGTTTCAGGATGGAGCCACTAGAAACTTCTTCAATCTGATTTGTGAGAGTGATATCCAGGCTAGGTCTCCATGGTTACTGAAGCATGTTGGGTAGCAGGATGACTCTTCATGATAATTAGTGTAGACACTGCATCTTTGCTTTGTATTGGCTCTTGTAGAACGAAACATCCTTCAGTTCTAACACTTGAAGCCATTCTTTAATGTAAATCCGGCAGCATTGGGTTCTCTGGGTGTTATTCCTCCTACCTGCCAAATACCATTAAAGAATGTGCTTCTGTGCAGCAGCACAAAATCAGATGTGACAGATGTTAGGTAGATCTTTTTAGACAATGCTTCTTTGTGAAATAAATAAATGAATGCATCTTTATTAATCCATGGAGGTATTTAATGTTGCAACTCTTCTGAAACCACTGGTATTAGGTTTGATTTACTTGGACAGCATTGCATTAGATTCTAATGTGCATACATATGTATGAACACACAGAGTATCCCAAAATTAGAAGGTTTATTGCACCACAGAAGTTTGATACTGCACACAGAATGCCCATGCTGTTTCAAGCTAATATGAGCCTTCTTAGCAATTCATAATACTTTCTAATTGCTATATACTAGTCAATGTCAATTTTCCTCTTGTGGCTGATCCTGCCCGCTCAAAGCTCCCCTTGAAGCCAATGAGATTTTTGGTATACAGGAATGTTGGAATTGGACTGCAAATCCACTTATCTGTAGTAAGACACTGTAGGCTTGATCCACAGCCCATTGAGATCAATGGGAATATACAATAATATAATTATACTCCTTCATATATGATACTTTAATAACAAGACTGTTCACTTAAGCAAAGAAAAAATGTAGCTAGCACACATCTCCAGTTCTACTGGTTTCCTGTTCTTTCCCCCACTATTTCATTATACTCTACTATACCAAATAATTTCCCCTATACCCATGTTCAGATTGGGTATAGGGGACTGTTTCCGACTCTTCAGAGGCTGATGTCCGTGTCATAGACTAATGATGCCATAATATTTAGTCTTGTGAAGAAAAAAACTCTGCTTTTTGATGGTTATTTAATAAAATATGTTGTATGCCCACAGGCTCTTCTAGGCAATGTTAAGTCTGTGGGAGGGTGCATTTTACGTGTTCTGTTGTTGAGAAGCTACATTTGATATATGAATTCTTAGTGTTCTATAGGAAATGCTTTCCTGATGGGTCACGATTCATTGAGTTTCCTCCTTTTTAGAGCTTTTTAGCTATTCTAGGAATAGCAGTTGCAGCAGAATCATGAAAATTGTTCCAATGTTAAACTTGATGAATTTCCTTGCTTGGGATTACTACCTCACCTGACTGAGTCATTACATTTGCCATTAGTTATCAGTTCTCTTATTCTAGTATGTCTGAGAATCTGTGGTAATAGCCATTAAGCTGTACTGAATTAAAGCACACTAGGGAACCTACAGTGCACACCAGCAGGGTCTACATGGACCAATTAATATTCAACATGTTGGCATGCTTTAGACATCACACCCCTGTAGAGTGCATTACCCCACTCTACAAGCCCTCGGTGACTCTGTTTATAGTAACTAAATGTTGACCAAATCTTCAGCTGATGTAAATTGGAAGAGCACTGTTAACACTGATAGAGTTTTGCTGTTTTACACCAGCTGAGGATCTGGCTTTAAACTTAATAGAGTTTAAAGGATCTGGACCTTAGTTTAGAGACTTTTTTTTGTTTGTTTTATTATGAGAGTATTACACAGTGTGAGGAAATTGATGAGGTAATCAGTGTGAAGACAGGTTTAATTCATTTTCATCTTCAGTTTCTTCCCCACCTACAGTGCTTTCATATGAAGTTATTTTTCCTGGTGATTACATGGTATCCTAGTAGCAGTGCTCTCAAGATTTAGAGGGCATGTCATCAGTTCTGCACCTGATAATTAATAAAATTCAGGATGTCTATAGTCTTGCAGTTAGTGGGCTGCCAATATAGAATTGAGTCACGGAAAAGGAAACTGTATTTTAAGCAGGGTGGAAAGCAAAGCGAAGTTAGGAAGAAAAATTGGTAAATCGTAAACGTCTGGTACTTTACAAAATTCTAGATGGTGTGACAGTTATAAAGGTGATGTTGCTGCTACTGACAGATTCATTGACTTCTCTGCTGCTACAAAATTGCCAATGAATAATTATATAGGGTTTTTTTTTCAGATCAGCAAGTGTGATGTGTCTCAGTTTGCTTTTTGCAGGAAGTGCTTCCAAGTGCAAAATAGGGGAGAAAACCAAGTCTAGTGCAGACAGAAATCACTTTTAAAATAATATTTGAAAGATTGAAGAAGGAAGTGTCTAAAAATAGGTACAGTGGAGTATCTGGTTGGGGGGGAGGGAGGAGAAGGAAAAGGCAAATTGAAATGAGGTTAGATAAATATGTGAGCCATGATTATTTTGAGTGTTTTTGCAGTCAACTCTAAGTACCTGTCTGGCTGTTTAGACTGGAACAGGATAAAAGACTGATTTCTACTGCTTTATTGAAACTGTTGATGTGACTGAATTGTTAGGAAGCTAAGAATAACTTGCCCCTGCTGACATCAGAGACACTTTTATAGAGCTTCCTGATCACCTTACCTTTTCAGTTATCTGAAGCTATCTTGGAAATGCTTTTGTGGAATCCTTGTTAAATGTATGAAGTCTCTGGGCTGGATCATCAGCTGATGCAAATCCATCTTCTTCCTTTGACTTCACTAATGCCATGTCTGTTTACACCACCTGAGAATCTGGTATTCTCGGTGTAATAAATCATGTGGAAATTCTGATGATTGAGAGCAAGCTATTAATTAAAATAAAGTACTAGAATATAGCAGATGTGAACCAATGCTGTGTTTGCCATTTGTTATTAAACTGAAGTGTTAAAAATATCAAATAATCCTTTCAATAATGTTTATTACATTAAAAAAAATACTTGGCAGTGAATTGAAGAGAGGGGTGTTTTGTCCCTGGAACTTTGCTTTAAGACCTTAAGTTCTTAATAAAAAAATAGGATTTTGATTCAGTCCCAAGTGGACATCAATTTCTACAATTTAGTATGATTTGGCACAGTTTACAGCCCTTACTTAGGAAGTGCCCAGGAGTGAGCTAACACTAACTTCTTGACAAGCTACTCTAAGGGTTTTATTCTCAAAGAATTTGCTTATCATTGAGTATCAAAGGATTAACAAAGGATCTTTTATGTACTGCAGTTAAGGTGTGCCTGAAGGATGAAGTTCACTGCTGTGGGGCTGTGCAGGGTGGGGGACTGCCTTGGGAAAGTGGCAGTGTAGGGGCTCCTGTATACCCAATGGCTGTGAGACTTTCACCCCAACCACAAATATACTGTACAGTGTGGCAGGGCTGCAAGGGAAGTTACACCCACTACAAATAATAGTCCTTCTGGGTGCAGGCCCCTTATCAGGAAGTTGTTTTATTGGAGGGGAAATTACTTTAAGGAGGTTCTACTGTATTAGCTAAAATAGGGAATAGATAGGACCAGGGCCGGCTCCAGGGTTTTGGCCGCCCCAAGCAGCCAAAAAAAAAAAAATTCGGCGGGAGGCCCTTTGCTCCCAGCGGGAGTGAGGGAACGTCCACCAAATTGCCGCCGAATACCTGGACGTGCCGCCCCTCTCCGGAGCGGCCGCCCCAAGCACCTGCTTGCCAGGCTGGTGCCTGGAGCCGGCCCTGGATAGGACAAGAACACTATACACCTGGTGCCACCAGAAATTGTGTCCCTCTAGCCTACTGTAGAAGAGAGTCAATGAAACGAGACATGTTTCCCAACTGAATAACTTTTTGAGTTGAGGGCGCTGAAATATATACCACAAGACAGTCACTTCTTATTATTTTACTGGGATACACTACACATCTCCTGTTAACTCTGCCTTAGCAATTACAGCACATAGAATTTTACAGAAAAAAAGCTCCACTTTCTCTCTCCCCACCCCACCAGAAGGATGGACAGACACATGCATACACGTACCTACCTTCTTGGATCTGTTTTACGTGATCAGTGTTTAATACTGATGTGTTTCGACACTGAATATTCTGATGCATATTTATACATGGAGTAAATCTGTTTTTCTTACGTTATTTTAGCAATTACTGAGTAAAAGCTGGCAATGAGAACCTAAAATGAAATTTATTTAGTGTGGTTCTGTACAATAGATATTTTTCTGTCAACTTTTCAGGCTTTGTGCGTAATAAGTGAGCCTGGGCCAAATTTGGTTCAGGAACTGAATAAACCAGCTGTGGAATATGAGTTTTTTGTGCGTCTCCTTGCTTTATTTGCAGCACAGTCTGCACTTCCATTCACTTCAGCTTGGTTTTGTTACAAGAGTCTGGATTACGTATTATATGGATTTCTCTTGTCTGTATCCCCGTTGTCTGGGGCAGTGCTTCAGTGAGGTAGTGTAAGGAGGCTACATTCTTCTCAGCTGATGCTCAGAAGCTTCCGCGTGCAGTGGAGACAGCAATGGGAGCTTTGCCTGTGTAAGGATTACTACAAGTTCTGGCCCTCAAGTGACCAAGCCATTTGTGGCTATATGGGTCCTGGCCCTAACATGAGTGTGCAAGTGGGGCTGGAGGGTGTGTCCAGTGGTTGGAGTGCTAGTCTGGGATTCAAGTCCCTGCTCTGACACAGACTTCTTGTGTGACCTCGGGCAAGTCATTTAGGGTCAGATTTTCAAAGGTATTTAGGTGCCTAACTCCAACAATGGGACTTAAGCAGCTAATGTTCTTAGAGGGATTTTTCAAATATACATTTTTAGGCAGCTAAATTCCTTTGAATATCTGGCCCTTAGTTTCTGTGTGCCATTTCCCTACCTTACAGGGGTGTTCTGGTAATGGGGGCTGGATAAGTATCATAGACTGGTGCCAGGGGCCTTCCTGCCGTGCTTCCCCTGGACACCCTACAGAAGGGCCACAGGCAGCCAGAAACAGTCTATACCTTGTGCCTTCGGTAGCATAGGAACTGCTCCTTCCATATACTTACAAATCACCCCAAAGGGGGAGGAGGTGGCCTGTATCCCTTTCCCCACAAGGCCTGAAAAGTTAGAGGTCCTGGGCAGAGAGTTGGCACAATGTATGAGCTCCCTCTGCATGCCCTGGGGTTAAGGAAGTGATATTCCTCCTCGCCATGGCCTCTAGTTTAGAATCAAGGATAATATTTTATTTTCTGGGGGTTAGATCTGTGTGGGGAAAGGCGTTTTTTGTGTGTACTAGGGGACTGCATTCTGCCAGCTATCAGGAAGGCAGGTAGTAAAATAATACATAATTTAATGTTTTTCTTGTTACTTGTGCCAGGGACATCCAATACATAGCATTCTTCAAATGGTCAATATTGGCAAAAGTGACTGGTAATTTAGAAAACAATTCTAACTGAACAACT
Organism: Trachemys scripta elegans; assembly: GCF_013100865.1. Taxonomy (NCBI): domain Eukaryota; kingdom Metazoa; phylum Chordata; order Testudines; family Emydidae; genus Trachemys; species Trachemys scripta. The sequence goes on along the minus strand of NC_048306.1, from coordinate 70,785,325 downwards.
AATAGGGTTTATATTATTTTACCTCTACTTCAGGTTGGATTGTGTTTGTTTCTTAGATTTTCCTCCCCCCCCCCCCCCCCCCAACAACAGAGTTAAGTTTTAGCCAGGTGAGCAGACTTAGCTGTGCAGCTCAGGTCAATGTTAATTGAATTACTGGTAGTGTGTTTCATTTTTCCTAAAGACATAATTCCAATATTTAGCAGGCGGAGGAAATGGAAAATTGCTAATGAAGAACCCTAACCTGAAAATATTTTTTCTTTCTCTCTTCCATGAAGCCAGTACTCAGATTTGACCTGGATAATTTGATGTTTTAATGTAATTTAACAAAACACGTTTATCTTTGTGAATTACTGGATTGCGTATTATTATTATTAACATAGGAACACAGATAGCCCATGGATCTGACCCAGTTTGGCAATCTAGTTCAGTGTCCAATACCAGCTGATTCTGAGGAAGACTGGTGTGGGATCATCTACCCCCATGAAGGAGGTTTCATCCTAATCCGTAATAGTTAGAACTTGATTTAAAATCTGAAGCAAGGTGTTCCGTATCGCTTGAAAAATTCTTCTTTTAGCATTCATCTAAATAATATTATTTATTTGTATTGTGATGGGCTAGTTAATGTAAAAACGTAACAAAAAGATGATCCTGTTGCACAATAAATGGCATTAGGCTAGTATCTGGTGTGGCATGCATGCACGTCTAAGAACAAAAAGAGGATATTAGGAGGAAAAAAGGGGGAGAAACTGTTCCAAAGATCAGAGTTTGATTCATAAGCACTCAAAAATTTTGGCAGAAATCAGTTAGTTATCAGTTGTCACTGGGTTAGCTGCCACTCACTGAGGATGTTGCTCGGGGATATTTGGAAGTGCTGCCAACACTGAGGATTTTTTGTAGGTGTCCATCTGTACACTGATATACAGCTATTCAGCAGCTGTAAATGTCCTCACACACTAAATCATATTTACACTTGGTCAGATCTTTCTCTCCCTTCCATGGCCCTCCACGAAGGAAAGAGAAATAGAACCATAAGGATTAAACATAATGTTGTCTGGTGAAGCTTGCTGGCAGTTTGATATGGCAAGGGGTGATGTGACCCTGCTTGTCAGTTTTGATTTGCATTGGTTCACAGCGCTCCTCCCATGAACACCATAACTCAGATTTACCTAGGTACTTGGTCCACAGTGGTGAACCACATGGTGGACTAAGCACAAGGCTGAGAACCAGGCACTGTTCTTGCTGTTTGACTTTGCACAAACCACTTAATCTATCTGCCTCAGTTTCCCCATTTGTAGCCCTTTGAAGTTGATTTAATGCCGGTTCAGGTTTGATGTAAAGTACCGTGCCACTTTGCCAGTGTTTGTTAGGAGAACCTGGGCCTGCCTGCTATTCCGGATTCCATCCAATGGACATTTACACAGGGATAAAAAACCTATGGCTGGCTGGGGCAGCTGAGTCGAGTTAATGGGGCTTGGACTCTGGGGGTGAAAACTCAGGCTGGAGCCTGAGATCTGGGACCCGGAGAGGGCTGAAGGTCCCATAGCTTGGGCTCCAGCCTGAGCATTTACACAGAGATTTTTAGCCTGCAGTCCGAGTCAGCTGGCCTGGGCCAGCCATGGCCATGCCATGGGTCTTTTATCCCTGTGTAGACATACCCTATGGCTAGTCACCTAGGACTGCTCAGTCTCAGACCCTCTTGCTGTTTCCCTGGATGCCTTCCTACCCCATCTCTCTCTGTCTCCTTGCCTCTGGGTTTACCACCAGAGATTCCTCTGCTCCCTATGGCTACTTCACCTTCCTAGGCCTTTTGTAAGACTCCCTAGTCCAGGGCAGGACCTAGAATTTACTCTCCATTTGGATTTCCTCGTTGTCCCTGACCAACTCCCTTTCCCTCTCGAGAGTAACTGCAGACCTCTTTCCCGCAACCCTGTGCTGTTCTTATTTCCCTGGCTTTATACTCCCTCAGCTGGGCTTCACCTGCAGTTAGTGCTTATCAATCCCGAGGTTCCCTTCAGGTGCAGTACAGAAGTTAACTGGCCCCTTCTAGCCCCCCAGTAACCTATTCAGGGCTTGTGTGGGGTAGGCACCCCAACACAAGATGGTCTAGGAGTTGTCATTATTTCTTCCCCTCCAGAGAAACTTGCTGTATTTGGGTGATCCACCCATTGCTGGTGATGCTGATTTTAAGGCTGCTTTGTGCTGATTGTGCGGTGCAAATTGGCCCCAACACAGGGAAAATCTAGGTCCGTATTTGCATTGTGTACACACTTTTCAAACCCTGGCTATACACTCCCAAATTTACTGTTGCTATTTTATAGTCACACCTGGGATTAAAGGAGAAACCTTTTGTAATTGTATCTCACTGATTCCTTGTACTCCAAGTATCCACCCTTGTCTAATACTTAAATTGTAAGCTGTCTGGAGGAGAGACTATGTTTGCCTCTGTGTTTGTACAGATCCTAACACAATGGGGTGCTGGTCCTTGATTAGGTCTCCTAGGTGCTATGGTAATACAAATAAATAATAATATTAATGCCCTCTCCACCATCTCCCCAACAAAAATGGACCTCTGTGTGGGGCTGTGGGTGAGAGGAAGAACAGGAATAGCTTTTGCTTTATCTTCTTGAATCCACTGCATAGCCTCTCTCAGGCCTAGTCTTCACTTACCGGCTGGTCCGGAGGCACGCCATCGATGTTCTGGGATCGATTTATCGCGTCTGGTTAAGACGCGATAAATCGATCCCGGAAGTGCTCACAATCGACGCCGGTACTCCAGCTCGCCGAGAGGAGTACGCGGCGTCGACGGGGGGAGACTTCCGGCCGCGTCTGGACCGCGGTAAGTCCGGAGTAAGGTACTTCGAATTCAGCTACGTTATTAACGTAGCTGAATTTGCGTACCTTAGTCCGAAGTCCGGACTAAGTGTAGACCAGCCCTCAGAGAAGGCCTGCGGTTTCATTTCAGGCCTGAGTGTGAAATTAAATGAGTCATGTTAATTCTCAGTATTCCCCAATATGAGATCACACGATGGGAATTAAATTTTTTCATGTCACCACTGCACACAGACTGCTTATCTCCAGGGTATTTCTAATTTCATGGCAGAATTCCTGCGATAAATCAATGGAGTGAAGTCCCAACACTTTGGCCATTTGGACCTTTGTAACATGAGCTTTACTAACACAAAAACATTTGTGGGTAAGTTCAGTTCTGCTTTCATGATCTCTCTAAATTTGTCAGGTGCCCTCATTTGACAATTGAGCATCTTTTCATGTTATCATTAGATTCAAAAACCTCATCTTGACTTTTACCATGTTAAAGGGTATGTGAGCTATAACATGACATGGCCAGGATTATGATGATCTAAACACTTCTGAACTGCTACATTGCAAGGCATGGGAGGGGGAGGAGAGGCCTTGAGTTATGTAGTGAATTATTACATTGTAATGTCTTACAGTACTGGAATATTGTATTTATTCAATTTTTTCCATTGTAAGAAAAACATTTGGGGAGGGAAGAAAGAGACAAGCAATTATGATGCTTTGGATTATAAATATAAATTAGATTTTTCTCTTTGGAAATGTATTTCATTTTTGTTCTCTATTTTCAGTTAAATTTACTTCAACATAAGAAAATGACAGATTATAGGAACGCTTATGTTCCTATTGTTGTGGAGGCTTTCTACATACCAGCCCCCGCCACCCTTTGGATTACATAGATAACAATAAATGTCATGCAGGAAGATGTAAAAGGATGCGGTAAAAGTCCCAGACGTAGTCCAGAGTTGCAGTTTCTTCAGAGCTGTCTGAGCTTTTCCTTACGTGCAGACTTCACAATAGACGTGCTTGGGAATCCTGTTAATTATTTTGAAGACATTTTTGTATGACATGTTGTCTTGTGAGTTGAAAATCTGAGCATCTGTTAAACAGATGAAGGAAAAACTCTTCCAGCTCCTAACAATGAACACAAGCAGGTGGAGCAATTCCAAGTCTTGAGCAACACATTGGAGCCTCCCTCAGTATAATATGCATGGGGTGATGCACAATCTCTGTAGCTGAGCGGCTTCAGAAAAGGCTGTATTTGCAGGGTATGTACAATACAAGGACACTTTTTTTTCATTGTGCCATAGCAAGGAGTCACATACAGATTGGGGCTGGCACATGTGTGGGTGCATTAGCTGAAGGACAGCACAGGGAGCCTCCCTCTTCAGTTGCAGGGCATTGTAACATAAGGGTCACCCTCAGCTGCAGTCCCTGTAGAATGTTTAGCAGGAGTTCACCCACCTCACTAACAACATGTTAAAAGGGAAGCATGTTTGGAGCTAGATCTAGATCAGGACATCGCAGATAGGGGCCATCCCTCTGTTCTAAGGGCATTAGAATGGCAGTGTTGTTTGGTGTGGTGGTAGTGTCAAGTGTTTGAAGCATTTCCCTGGACCAGTAAACTAAGTGCTGCATTTAGGACAGTCAAAGGGCTTGTGTTCTTCAGAGCAAAAATCTAGATCCAGAAATGAAAAGTGGACCATTTATGCCTACTGCAGAAAACGTCTGGAAAGAAGCTGCTGGTCTGACTGCCTGAGATGATGAATGTCCATCTGGCAGCAATTAGTACTTAATGTATATGCACTTTTATAGAAATAATTTGTACAGAACAGCTCTCAAAGCTATTTACTGTCAATTAATGAAGTCTCAACAATCCTGTGAGGTAATTATTATATCCTTTTCATATATGGGCCGTTTTAAAGATCAGAGAGTTTAGGTGGTTCAGGCACCTAGCTGCCACTTTAAGCACCTACAGCCAATATTTAGATCCTCAAAACCTCTGCTCAGTTGCCACCTAACCCTGTAGGCACCTAAATTTCTACCAGCAAAGTATAGGTGGCACCTAAAAATCTGCCAGCAAGCATGCAAAAAGCCGCCTACAGCCTGATGCCTGGGACCTAAGCCTTGGGTAGGATTCTCAGACTAGGAGTCCTCCCTCCAATCCCGTCTACAGGCCCAATCCAGCAGGCATTTTCAGAGACTGCCTGAGAGCACGCCTACTGGATCAGGCCCTGCAAAAACACAGCTGGAGGAGGTGGTTCTTTTCCTTTTGCCAGATAGCTCAATGGTTAGAGTACTCACCTGGGGTGTAGGAGACCCAGGTTCAAATTCCTGCTCTGCAGCTGGGAGTGAACCTAGGTCTCCTAAATCCCAGCAGAGTGCTATAATTACTGGGTATTCTGGGATTTTCTTGGGGGTAGGTGGGAGAGTGGGGCTGTGTCAGTCTCTCCTGGTGAAGCTGTTCCACTGTGTATAAATAATTAAATATTCAGAGAGAGAATGTGAGTGATTGTATAGTTTGGTGTTTGGCACACACCTGTTATGACTCCCATTCTAAGGTCTCTGATTCTCCCCATGCATCGTAAAGGGACCCTGGGTGCCAAACTCGTGACTCAGGGTCAATTAGTCAGCAGGGCTCCTAAAGTTAGGTGTTGCAATGCTAAATCTAAGTCCCCTTTGTGGACCTAGCCCTAAGTGACTTCCTCACACTCATACAGAAGTCAGTGGCAGTCAAGGATAGAAACCAGTACTCTTGACTCCTACCTGCCTTTGCAAACCACTAGACAGTAATATCTCAAGATCAGTTTTCTGAAAAATAAATAAAAATCCCCAAACAAACCAATACCTTTCTGTAAAGTTGTGACAATAACTATTTGGCATTTTCCTAACATCCTTCACAAAACAATACAAAACTGTATAGGTGAGAGACAGAAGAGCTCACATCAGGACATCTAGAAAGGATTAAGTAATTTGGAAATGAATTGTTTTTCCAATTAAAGTGTGCTGCTGATGTACCTGGATAATTGCAGAGACAATTGAAACAGATTTCCCAATGGCATCCCTAGACAATATCTAAAAGGCAGCCTTTTCCTCCTTCCAGAAAAACAAAAACACTTAAATGATTTTATCTAAGAGTACTAAGATAACCACTTTTGGATACAATGCTTTGCATGTGACAGTCATGGAAAATAAACAGACTGTCAGACTCTGCCCCAGTTTTAAGTGATTGAAACTGTTCATTGCTATTTGTGGAGTTTGCATCCACACTATGTTTGGTTCAGTCTGTTTTCCATGTAGTTTTCAAAGGCCAAGAAACTATGATTCAAATATATAGATGTGTGACTAACTCAGTGGTTTCACACCAGCATACTCTGATGCTAGGCAGGGGGATGAGGCTTGGGTACCACGCTTCCTATCTTGTTTTCTGAGCTAGCTGGGGTTGAGTGCTGTGAAGGGAGCCACAGTTGTTCCTCTGCACCAGTCAGGTCTGTGTGACACTGGAATGTAGGATCTTTGAGGGTGGGATTTAAACAGGGGTTCCTGAGGAATTATCCCCAAAAGTTTTTTCAAGAAAGTATCAAATATAATTCAAGTATGGCAAGGGGGAGGGATAGCTCAGTGGTTTGAGCATTGGCCAGCTAAACCCAGGGTTGTGAGTTCAATCCTTGAGGGGGCCATTTAGGGAACAGGGGGTAAAAACTGTCTGGGGATTGGCCCTGCTTTGAGCAGGGGGTTGGACTAGATGACCTCCTGAGGTCCCTTCCAACCCTGATATTCAATGATTCTAAGGCTGGAGTTAGAGTTTATCATCATCTTTATTTTGTGAAATTAATACATAATTTACTGCAGTCACACTATGCTGTGGCATTAAGATACAAATGATATGCCTTTATTTCCAGCTGATTGGTTATTGATGAACGTATAAACAAGGAGCAGAGTTACCTTTGAGAATGGTAGCTGGGGAGTGGGTGGCTTAACCATGAGGTTTGTTAAACCTAGTGTTGTGGTTTGTGGTGGAAAATTAACCACCTGTCATGTTTGGATCAGAACAAGCCTGAGGCCCACTTTATTACAAGCTAAATTTTCCTTCACGTGGTTCAAATCTCAAAAGATTAATCACCCAATTAATTCTTCCAAACTAGGTATGAAGAATACCATGACATTTATTGTGGCTGTGTGTCTTTCAGATGATGATTTTAAAAATAGATGTGCTGTCTGCTTTATGTGTTTGTTAAAAAGCCTGTGGCATTTTTGTTAAAATATGTATTTACTCCAGTTTCTCTGGCCAAGAATTCCCTTCCTGGACTCCTCATGTGTAGTGTGCTGTATCCCTTCTTGGCTTCAACCCTGTGCTTGAGAGGTGGCTGCATTTAATGGAGCTTTGTGTATGCAGCAGAAAATTTTGGACTCAGTTATAGCAATATGAATCCACAATAACTGCATTGAAGCTAGTGGAGTTACTCTAAACTTACATTGCAGTAACTGAGAGAATAATAGGACTGTCCCATTTTTTGGGTTCCTTCAAGATGAGTTTTATAAATAGAATATTGTATATTTTTATATTATATGCATATTTCAAGAAGTAGAATCGGTTTTATCATTCTCCTACTGACCTCAAGTCAGTATATGTTACATAGTTGTATAGCACCAAAACCTGGCCATAGGCTCTTCATGTCTAGACTGGTTTGACATACATCTGTCTATATATTTTAATAGTTCCTTCAGTATCTTAGAATACTGTGGTCCTGGCTACTATGCACAAGTATTTGACCAAATCTCATTGTGACGGGTTGGATCACAGAAACCCCCTTGGGAGCTGCCACCCGATGTGCAAAGACTACCCCTGCTTCTGTTTTCCCTGCCAGCTCAGGACTCCAGCACCCTGTCTTGCTGAGCCAGACACTCCCGTCTGGCTCCAGACACAGACCCAGGGTCTGAATCACTTGTCCCAAAGCTGCAAGTTTACCTGAAAACAGCTCGCAGTAGTGTGCTTGTCTTTAGCACTCAGATGCCCAACTCCCAATGGGGTCTAAACCCAGATAAATCCGTTTTACCCTGCATAAAGCTTATGCAGGGCAAACTCATAAATTGTTCGCCCTCTATAACACTGATAGAGAGATATGCACAGTTGTTTGCTCCCCCAGGTATTAATACATACTCTGAGTAAATTACTAAATAAAAAGTGATTTTATTAAATACAGACAGTAGGATTTAAGTGGTTCAAAGTAGTAACAGACAGAACAAAGTAAGTCACCAAGCAAAATAAAATAAAATGCGCGAATCTATGCCTAATCAAACTGAATACAGATAATTTCCTCACCAGTTCCAGAGTGCTCCCTTTTACAGGCTAAGCTCCTTTTAGCCTGGGTCCAGCAATCACTCACACCCCCTGTAGTTACTGTCCTTTGTTTCAGTCTCCTTCAAGTATCCTGGGGGGGGGGGGGGTGGAGAGGCTCCTTCTTTAGCCAGCTGAAGACAAAATGGAGGGGTCTCCCACAGGTTTAAGTAGACTCTCTCTTGTGGGTGGAGACCTCCCTCCTATGCAAAGCCCAGCTCCAAGATGGAGTTTTGGAGTCACCTGGGCAAGTCACATGCCCCTGCGTGACTCAGTCTTTGCAGGCCAACGCCATTGTCCACATGGCATCTTGCATGTCTCCAGGAAGACTTCTCATGTGAATTGGAGCATTCCAAGATGCATTGTTCCCTAAGTGTCTCCTGATCAGGTACTTAACCTGGCAAATTCCTTCCTAAAGAAGCTGACCAAATGCCTCACAAAGCTTACTTAAAAATCAGGCAAGCATACAGCCCATATTCTTAACCTCGAGTAGAAAATAATATATATGTACAAATAGAATAAATAGATATAGTAGACCATAACCCTTACGGAGATATGTTACATGGCACAGGCAGCACAAAACATATTCCAGTTATGTCATACATACATTTATAAGCACCCCCTCCCCATAAAGCCTTATGGGGTACACTGTTACACTCATTATGTAGGTGTCTAGAGCAGAGTTTTTCAAACTGTGGGTCATGACCCAGTACTGGGTCGCGGAATGTAAGGCACTGGGTTGCGGTGGCTCTGGTCAGCGGTGCTGCCTGGTTAAGGCAGGCTAGTCCCTATCTGTTCTGACACTGTGCTGTGCCCCGGAAGCTGCCCCCACCCTGAGCCCCAGCTCTGCACTCCCATTGGCTGGTTCCTGGCCAATAGGGGCTGGGGGGGGCGGTGCCTGCCTCTGCCTAGGAGCCGGAGCTGCTGCTGGTGGCTTTCAGGGCGCAGCGCAGTCCGTGGTGTCAGAACAGGCAAGAAGCCTGCCTTAGCACCCCCGCGGCGCCGCTGACCAGGAGCCGCTTGAGGTAACCCCCGCCCCAAACCTGGAGCCCCTTCCTGCATCCCAAACTCCTCATCCCCAGAGCCTGCACCCCCAGCCCAGAACCCTGACCTCCTCCTGCACCCAGGCCCCCCAAACCCTGAGCCCCCTTCTTATACCCCAAATCCCTCATCCCCAGCTGCACCCCTAGTCCAGAGCCATGACCTCCTCCTGCACCCCAACTCCCTGCCCCAGCCCTGAACCCCTCCCACACCCCTCATTCCCAGCTCTGTTGAGTGGTGGTGGACATCAACAATTTTCTTCAACTGGGTCGCCAGAAAAAAGTTTGAAAACCACTAGTCTAAGAAGTTTTGTGCTCTTTTATGGAAAATTAGGTTTAAAAAATGCAATTTTTTTTTAAAAGTTGCTTTATTCACAAATATGCTAATTAATTGGAGCCAACAATTTTCTGGTACTATCAACATGAATGAAGGCTTTGAATACTATTGGCCCATGCAAAACACATGAACAGTGCAGTTAACTGCCCCAGGACATGTGTAGTTGTGCCTACAGTTGCCTTGTCTGGATGCATCTCTTTGCACATCCAAATACAAGATTTGGAGCATGCAGTGAAGCATTGGCTGTGTATTTTTTTTTTTAAACTATTGGTACATACATAAATCCTAAATGTCCTTTACTCAAGTGATTCCTCAGTTAGCACACACAATTTAACTTTTCGTTTCAGGCTTTGCCCCAGGGACACAGAACATTAGTTATAACAAAAAGATGAACATTAAGTTGCTGTATAGACATTCTAGGAAAATGACTATAGGGATATATAATGATGACACTAAAGCTGAAGTGTCATTAGTCAATCTAGTTTATGGCTGGCTTTATGAGCAAAATTAGGGGGTTATTTGATTTTTAACCAAGTTTCTGTGAAAATTGATTCATCTGGCTTACGTTATTGTAGATGATTCTAATGCAGCCACTCAGTCGTTGGATAGTGTGCGATGCATACTAAAGAGAACAGAATTTAATCTCATGGAAAACTAGAGTCTTGATTCCATTCGTGTCTTCACTGGTGCCTCACTTCCAATATTTTAGACTTGAACAGAAAAATGTCCATTGTGGCTTTCTTCAGAAGACACAGGTATATCTACCCATCCCAAATGGTATGCCCAGCATGAGAAACTCGTAGGTGTGTTTATTGGTCAGGAAGCTCCTTTAAAAATAGGTGAAGTTAATAGAAGAGTAGGGGGAAATTGGCCTAATTAATCAATGAATTAATATATAGTGGGCCTGTGACAGGGTGCTGTTAGCAGCTATTCATTGAGCCCTTTGGAAGCCAGCAACCTGGTCCCTTAGAACACCCAGGGCACTGGGTATAGAATAGAGTAGGAGGGACTTAGGTAGTTTGGATTTGGAAGGGATCATTTGCACCTTTAGGGAGCTTGATGAGGTAATTAGCTTGCCAGCTGGCTAGATTTGGGAAGAAAGCAAGCAGTATAAAAGGGGGGAGGGATAGCTCACTTAGGGATCTGGGGCAAAATCAGTACTTGGTCCTGCTAGTGAAGGCAGGGGGCTGGACTCTATGACCTTTCAAGGTCCCTTCCAGTTCTAGGAGATGGGATATCTCCATTAATTTATTTATTTTATTTATTTTAAAAGGCTGAGCCAGGGAGCAGGAAAGGGGCTCTACATTACTGCTGCTCTGTTGTGATGTACCTGGAGCATATACAATAAGAGAGAGACTTGGTGGCGTTACCCTGGTGGACTGTGTGTGCTGCTCAGTTCACAAAGAGGGCCTGCCAGGCAGGGTTTCCAGGAGCTGAAGGGGGAGCCCATTCCCAGGGCCATATTACACCCTCAGACAACACACTGCTTTTAACTCCTACTGAGTGCCATTTGCTGGGTGCCCCATGGCCAGAGATGTTTCCACAGGGCCCTCTGCCTCCTCTTTTCAGGGACCCTTAGGAGCACCATATAGTCTGGCTCAGGACTATCCCCTGACTTCCATTGAAACTGGCTCAATAGCCCAAAGTAAGTCAAAATAGAACTCTGTGTCCCAAAAGCAAGTAATTCATACCAATTTCCAACGCTCCGGTCATCCACAGAGACATTATTCTGCTTAGAATCTAACCTTCTGGCTCAGACTTCCTTCCTCTGGCCTCATGCTCCCTGTTTTGAGAGGGAAGGCAGCATATATACTACCCTCCTTCTGAAAGCTTCTTCTGATTGGCTGGGAGAGAGGGGAGCCCTGTCTTCCCACACTGTGGGATCCTGATCCTGGGCCTTTAAAGTCAGTCTCCTGGGATCTTCCCGTCTCACTGCTAACTCCCCAGGGCTGCCTTCTCTCTTCCTGTTTTGAACTGTTTCTGAGCCTGTGCTCACCAACATCCCTTTAACAGAGACTTCTAGTGCCCCTTAGGTTTAAAAGGGTAGTGCAACTCATTATAGTGAGGACTGAGGGCACAAGGAAGAGCCTTTTCTAATATATTGTTGCAACATTTTCTGAAATCCACACACACACACACACACACACACACACACGGCCTTAAATGAAACAGACCAAGGCAACTTTCCAGCAATGTGTCCAGTATGCACTTGTATAGCATATGCTGCATTGGCTAGGTGTGGTATTTCATATTAATGAACTATTCTTTATCAGTTTTCCCAACAGATTAGGTGCAAACAAACGACAAATCACAAAATTCATTTTAAAAAACCCATAAACTAATTATGGACAATGCGAAGAGAATCTTCCTTTCTTTTTTGAAGCCCAAGGAATTAATGCTATATAGACCCTGATTACATTCTCATTTGTAGAGCATCTTGGAGCAATTGGTTTTGGTAATTGCTCTTTTTGCTCAGTTATGTTCTTTAGGTTGGATTGAGATTGATTGTCCTTCTGGTATGAGGAAAATCAGACTGTTCTTCTGTGCTGTTGTAATGCTGACAGACCCCGGTTGCCGGCGGGCAGGATTGGACCAGGGATCTCTGGAGCTTAGTGCATGAGCCTCTACCGCATGAGCTAACAGCCAACTGGGTCTTAGCTAAGGCTGTAGAGCAGACTCATTTTTTCTCTCTCTAAGTGGTCTCGGTGCCACTAGATGGGACAGAACACCACACCCAGGAGGTGTGACCGTAGCAGTAGAGTATGTAGAGCTAGCAGTTGGTGGTGGGTTAGGATAATCAGTGAATAGATTCTATTAAGATAATTCAGGCATCCATTTCCCATACAGCCAGTTAATTACTGTGCTCTACCAATTGGTGAAAGCTGCCATTATTACAGGATTTCATACTGATCCTATGGAAGGGCCAGATTCTGATCCTATGGATGTTCATGATAAAACTCCCATTGACTTTAGTAGAACAAGGATTTGGCCATAAAGATTATTACACATTATTATGCTGCTTCTTTCCCTCCCCTTCTTACCTCCCAGAATATTTTTATTATGGTCACTGCAAGCAGATGGTAAGCCCAACATTTCAGAAGTATAAATGATACCAAGAGACATTAAAAAAAAATTGCTCAAATAGGCTGTAACCATACAGAGCATACGAAAGGAATTAAATATATTTGTAGAATACATAATGAAGGTTAAGTAATGCTTTGGGTGGGTGTAGGCTAACCAGATTCCACTATTTTTGGAGAGGAGTCTTAAATGGCTGCCAATGCTTTGTTTTCTTATTCTTTATTTGTACTGGGTTGGGATTTTTCATACATGGTTTTGAACCATCTACAACATGTAGGGGCTTATTTTGAAACTGTGTGCAGGCTATTATCCACCTAATTTGTTGGTGTTTGCACATACAAAGAAGCCAGGCAGGCACATAACTGATTATTTACTTGCAGAAATACCCAGTTTGCACATAGCATTGTGGTACTTGCAGGTGCAAATTAGGCACACAATTGCTTACATGCATTTCCAAAGGTAGGCCCTTTGTATCTGAGTAGGAGGTGTGGTTCATTTCTACAGTATAGCCATGAGTGCATTTGAACCATTATAGGAACACGTTTTCAACTAGTTATTACTATCATGACACAGATTATGTAGCTCTTTTTGTTGTGTATTTGTATGTGTCTTTTTGTTGTCATACTCTCTCTATAAAATCAACCTGGACTTTTGTAAAAAGATTCTTTTAAAAAACAAATTGTTATGAATATTTAAATACATATGGATGTGATTCTGTCATTTTTGCTCTGCAAGTAGCCACAGTGGGTGGTAGAATCAGACCCAATGTAATTTAAAGGTTACTAAGTATGTTATAACATTTAAAATAAATCCAATAAAGATGTGCTGGTGCACTCATTTGAGAAACAACTTATACTCAAGTCCTGCAATGGACACCCACAGAAATTGTCCTTAGTCACATGACCAGCCCCATTGAAGTCAGAGGGGATGGGTAGAGTGAGTGGGGACTACTCATGTAAGTATTTGCAGTACTGAGCTCATTTTGGAGTTTAACTATTTAAGAGTGTGTTTGTTAGTCCCCCATGTGAATTGATAGATTTTGCATGTTGCCCTTAGAGAACATGTATGAAGTGACCATAACGAATCTCTATCATCGATCCATCATGTTTTGTATTTGAGTTTAAGAAATGGATACCTGGATACCTCAAAGCAAGCAACCCTCCACCCCCAAACCTAACAATACTCCTGGCCATTTGTGGAATCCTACACAAGGAGTGAGCTGAGGGTAGAGGTAGGGGTAGGATTTGTTCCTGATCCCAGCTGGTGATCATTTTATGGATCCTTTCATCCTTGAAGCATGAGATTTGATTTCCTCATGTCTTTTTGTTCTACCTCAAGTAGCTGTAAATGTAATTCATACTCATTAATTCATCTAATCCTATAATCCAAAGAGGAAGTGCCGTCAGTTAAAATAGGGACTGTCTCTGTTTAAAGCAGCAAATAAGGCCAAATAAATGAAAAGTTTGCCAACTGTGAGCTCTACAAAGGTTCACAAATTAGATCTAGTACCCACCATTCCTCATTTTGAGGTATTCTGTATGTATGATATGATCCATATAACATCTGTGACAAGTTGGCCAATGTTAGTATGGTGGGTCCTGTGCTTTTCTTGGCAGGGGGCTAAGATGCTATCCCTTGCCCCTGCTCTTGGGGTGCCGAGGGCCCTGTTAGACCCAGGAAGGTGGTAAAGGAGGGAAGCAGGGTTTGCTCCTTACTCTGAGCCCCAGCCCCTCTCAACCCATGTGGGTTCTTACCCTCTTCCCCCCTTGGGTGGGTACCTTTGGTCCTTAGATGCTGGGGGAGGGAGTCTCCTTTACTTCAGTTCTCTGATCTTTCAAGTCTCACAGCACACCTCCAAGCTCCAGTCCTCTCTCCTTCTTCCTTCTCCTTGTCTGCCTGAAGCAGAGTTTTTTATTAGATTCCTGACAGGGCCTTAATTGACTGCAGGTGCTCCAATTAACCTGTAGCTCCCCTCCCTAGTCTCAGGGAGCCACACCTTAATTAGCCTTGGGCTTATATATTTCCCCTCGAACACTCTACCAATGCTCCCTGGCCTGCCTGTATCACACATCATACATACATGCAGGTACATAAAGACATAGTCTTTGTGTAACCAGTGAATGGCCCAACACCACTGCTTCAGAACCATTCTGGAGGGAGAGTCTAAATGAGAGCTGTGTACAGTAGAATGCTGTATGTGAGCTTAGATACATCAGATGCCTGTACATTAATATGATAGACCACATCATACCATCAATTGTTAAGCAGAACTTCAGTGGGAATATGGCTTAGTATATGGTATAACCCAGTATTTTTAGTCAATGGTTAATTATGAGCATTAAACTAAACAACAAATCCTGTATGTTACATTGTGTTAGAAGCATGATTTGCTTTAATTCTCTTCATATGTAACACCCACAGACAATTTCTTTTGTAATGCAAAGAATTTTACACTATGTTTTATGTAAGGGAATTACATGCATATTAATAAACCTACTGGACTATATGCATAGTTATCTTTATCTGCAACAACTATAATGGAATATAACAGCATAGTACAATGATACTTCCACAAATCTATGCAAATGAATAATCTTTCATATTGGTGAAGGTTGGTTTCACTCCAAAGAGGATGCAATGACTCTGTCTCATCCTGTTTTTTAACTCCCCCTTTTTTATCCTCCCTGATCTCTCTCTCTCTCTCTCTCATTCATTCATAGACTTTAAAGTCAAAAGGGACCATCATGATCATCTAGTCTGACCTCCTGCACATTTCAGGCCACAGAATCTCACCCACTCCTGAAACAGACCCCTAACATCTCGCTGAGTTACTGAAGTCCTCAAATCATGGTTTACAGATTTCAAATTTACAGAGAATTCACCATGTACACAAGTTTAAACCTGCAAGTGACCCATCCCCATGCTGCATGGAAGGCAAAAAACCCCCAGGGTCTCAGCCAATCTGACCTGGGGGAAAATTCCTTCCCAACCCCAAATATGGCTATCAGTTAGATCCTGAGCATGTGGGCAAGACACACCAGGCAGATACCTGGGAAAGAATTCTCTGTAGTAACTCAAGGCCTTCCCTATCTCCTGTCCTGTTTCCAGCAGTTGGGGATTTTTGCTACTGGCAGGCACAGATCGGCTATATGCCATAGTAGGCAATCCCATCACTCCATCTTCTCCATAAATTTATCAAGCTCAATCTTGAAGCCAGTTAGGTTTTTTGTCCCCACTGCTTCCCTTGGAAAGCTGTTCCAGAACTGCACTCCTCTGATGGTTAGAAACCTTCATCTAATTTCAAGCCTAAACTTGTTGATGGCCAGTTTATATCTTGTGTCCACATTGACACTTAACTTAAATAACTCCTCTCCCTCCTTGATACTTATCCCTCTGATGTATTTATAGAGAGCAATCATATTTCCCCTCAGCCTTCTTTTGGCTAAGTTAAACAAGTCAGGCTCTTTGAGTCTTCTCTTATAAGATCGTTTTTTGATTCCTCGGATCATCCTAATACTTCGAGTTCATTTTTCTTAAATGTCGGAGACCAGAACTGCACAGAGTATTCCAGATGAGGTCTCACTAGAGCCTTGTATAATGGTACTAATACTTCCCTGTGTCCACTGGAAATATCTCACCTGATGCATCCTAGGGCCGTGTTAGCCTTTTTCATGGCCACATTACTTTGATGGCTCATAGTCATCCTGTGATCAACCAATACACTCAGGTTTTTCTCCTCATCTGTCTCTTCGAACTGATAAATCCCCAGCCTATAGCAAAAAATCTTGTCATTTGGCCCTAAATGCATGATCTTGCACTTTGCAGTATTAAGTTTCATCTCATTTCTATTACTCCAGTTTACAAGGTCATCCAGATCTTCTTGTATGATATTCCAGTCCTCCATATTGACTATAGCTCCCTAATTTGTGTCATCCGCGAATTTTATTAGCACACTTTCACTTTTTGTGCCAAGGTCAGTAATAAAATTTTTAAATAAGATTGGTCCCCAAGACTGATCCCTGAGGAACTCCACTAGTAACCTCCCTCCAGCCTGACAGTTCACCTTTCAGTATGACCCATTGCAGTCACCTCTTTAACCAGTTCCTTATCCACCTTTCAGTTCACATATTAATCCCCATAGTCTCCAATTTAACTAATAATTTCCCATGTGGAACTGTATCAAATGCCTTATTGAAATCCAGGTAGATTAGATCTAATGCATTTCCTTTGTTTAAAAAATCAGTTATCTTCTCAAAGAAGGAGATCAGGTTGGTCTAGCATGATCTACCTTTTTAAAACCATGTTGTATTTTATTCCAATTACTATTCACCTCTATGCCCTTAACTACTTTCTCTTTCAAAATTTGTTCCAAGATCTTGCACACAATTGAGGTCAAACTAACAGGCCTATTGTTTCCTGGATCATTTTTTCCCCCTTTCTTAAAAATAGGAACTATATTAGCAATTCTCCAATCATAGGGTACGACCCCTGAGTTTACAGATTCATTAAAAATCCTTGTTATTGGGCTTGCAATTTCATGTGCCAGTTCCTTTAAGATTCTTGGATGGAGATTATCTGGGACCCTGTAGTTTTCCCTTGTAGTTACTCTACGTAGTCAAGAGAAGAAACCTGGTTTTAATTTTCCTGTCATGTCTGTCTCATAAAACATACCCTGTATCATGTGACTATTGTGCAATGTTAGAATGCTGTTGAAATGAATACCACATAGACTTGTAAAGTCATCGTGAGGTAAAATTAAAGCTTCAAAATTGAAGAGGAAATAATTCCATACGGATGACTGAAATATTGATATTCTTACCAAGAATGAGCCGTGCTCTCACTAACTACAGTGTAGGTTCCTCCTGAGCAGTCCTCCTAATCAGTGGCATTTTCACCACTCTCAGGTAAGGAGTCAGGACAGTCAGTCTATTTTATGGTTTACACACCCTTAATTCTAGGCTGCTTTATTTACCACTTCATGCTCTTCCTTCTGCCATGTCCTTGCTAGGGTGGGCCTCTCCAAGAATTTAAGCAGAGGTTTGTTTCTGTATCGATAAACCTCCCTATTTAAAAGTTCAATACAGAGCTTTTTAAGAGCTTAGAGTTCAATGCTTCAGTACCCTGCAGTGCTTGTAAAATAAGGACAGCATTGTTTTATTCATTCCATACTGCGGTCAGTATTATATAAATCTATTGAATAATTAGTAAAAGGAATAAGATACAAGAGTTTTAGAGTAAATAACAGACAAAAATATCTGGGTGTTTAAACAATAACATGTTTCTGAATATGATACCAGATTTCAAGACACCTATCTGGTACTGATTTTGTGGAAGGACCTCTTTTTATTTTGCATTGTTGTTGAATTTCATTAAACCGATTTGGAAAGAGTTCCCAAGAGTTCCAGAAGATCAGCTAATTTTATTCATTGACAGTGTCTTCAAGCAGGACCCCTAACTGTCCTCTGGGCTGTTTGCTCTGCCAGGAGCAGGAGTCAGAGGGACCCTCCTTAGCAAAGTGCAGTGGAGCAGAAAGCAAACAAGATGATGATCTGTAGGGAAAAGGAAAAAAGAAAGCTGTAGAACACGTAGGATGCGATAGCAGCAGTCAAGAGACCTTGCCAAGAAAAGCAAATTGTTCCATCTAAATTTGAACCTGCAGTGCAAGTGGTTTAGAGTCTGTGGTGTATAAAATAGGAGGAGGAAAAAAGAAGATGAAAAAATACTTCTTGTAAGAGCAATCAAAAAGAGGGGAAGGATTATGCAACTAATGAGCTGACTAATGATAGGAAACAATGAATGGGGATACTTACTGCTGGAGAATTTTGTGCTACTGCGTCTAAGGCCTATTATGGCCAACACAGATTGTAGCACAGAACAAGACTTCACAGAGAATGTTATTAACACAGAATGTTAGTATGAAAACTTCTTTAATTATTGCAATTGAAGTAGTTTACGTTTTTCTTATCTGACAAAATATCCTGTGTGTTCTTCTTGGGCAATATTTCTATCTTCATTTTTTTAATGTTGTTTCGCTTCCACTTGGTTTTCAATGAGCAGAACAATAAGAAGTCGTCAGTAAGGATATTCTGATCAGCATTGTTGCTTGAAATCTTATCTATGGGTGTTTTATGTGCATGCTGCATCCCTGCCTCCCTTTTCAGTGCCAGGAAGGCTGTAGATTTCTCTGGACATCAGTATTATTAGAGCTGCAATATGTCTGTGTCGTAATTGTCTTTTTGTTTTTAGAGTTAAAGTTCCAGGGCCACATTTTGCTCTCATTTACACTGGTGTAAATGAAATCAGAATTTGCATTCTATCTTTGCCCAGGAAGTAACTGCTGTTTTGAATACTCTTTGTACTTATTGCATATTTATTTGGCTAAAAGAACTGTTAGGTCAGGTAAGATTTTGCTTAGGCATCACTGCATTTGTATCTTATCTTTTGCATCTCATCACTTTCTGGTTGCAGATAAGACAGGAAGCAGAAGTACCAAAATACCTTGGGAAAGGCTGGCCTTGTGATATTTCTGGACTAGTGCAAATGAGGAAGCACTGGAAATATCTTGGAAAATCTGCCTGTTCTTATGAGATTTCAGTATCAAAGAGGTTGCAATAAATCACTAGGGCCATCTGAATTTTGGGGGCCAGATCCACCCTATTTATGCAGAGAGGTGTAAATTTAACCTTCTAGTGCCCAGGGCCATAGCACCTGAGTGCTGGGGGAATTCATCCTGTTGGCTCTCACCTGATCTTGGAGGGTCTATAGTTTTGGGTAAAATACAATCTATCTGCTAAGCAAGCTTATAGAACTAATAATGAAAGTTACTGAAGATGTAACAGAAAGTAGAACCACCAAAATATATATATTAAATATAGGCTTGGCTATAGGTTTTAAGCATTAAGTGTTAAGAGCTTAGAATGAGGCCTAGCAAAAGTTGGTATTATGTGCTTAACCAAAAGTTATGGAGTGATACATGCTTGACCTAAGGTTATAAAATTTAGCAATATGTATCTTATGATAATTTAGCAATGCAATTTGTGATAAATTGGTAATCCACAGATGAAGAAATGGTAGGGGCTATTTGCAATCAGAGCTAACTGCAGAGACATATCAAAACTTTTGGGAAAGGAAACTATGATTTCAATTATATCTGTCTATATTAAGTAAAGCTCATAATCCCAGGCTACCAGCAGTACCCAAACTCAAAGTGGCCCCAGAAAGGTGACAGCCTTAAGTTCTGGGGCCTTTATAGTAGCTCTATCAGTGGAGACTGCCATGGAGATGCCTTGATTGTCCCTCCCTTAGCAAGCACTATTTGCCCACTTGTGGGGCAGTGCAGCCTCCCTATAGGGCCTCTGATAGAGGTTGCTGGTGGATGAACTGCTGAACCCCACTCCCGTGGATTTACCCCATGATCTATCCTGGAGTAGACCTTGGACTTCTGAGGATTCTCTATCATTATCATTTCTATAGTGCTGAAAAACTGGTCTTTAAGCACTTCACTTTCAGTTGCTTTTTTAATATGGAAAAAAGTCTTTGATATAAAAATATCTGGATAGAAAATGGTGATTAAGATAAAGTTTGCTTAACAGAGCTCCTTCAAAAATAGTAGACACTATGCAGTGCTATCAGTTGAAAACAATAATTCTTTTGCTTGAATAAAATTTTTCATTCTTTGATATGCAATTTCGTTTTTCAGAAGGGCTGTAATAGACATTGTAGCTGCAGGAATCTCTTGGAACTCAAAAGCAGACAGATTTAAGTTAGGAGGAGGAGAATAAAACTTTTTATAAAAGTTTATAAAAAGAATAAAAAGTTTTCCAATTGATCAGGTATTTAGTTGGTTAGCAGCTGCAAGTGTAACCCACACTTGTAATCCACCCTCCTTGGTGTGATGTTTTGTCCCATCTTGTGGCACCGAGATCACTTACAGAGAGATATAAAATGAGTCTGCTCTTCAGCCTTAGCAAACAGCCAATTGGCTTTTAGCTCATGTGGTAGAGGATCATGCATTAAGCTCCAGAGATCCCAGGTTCAGTCCTGCCTGTTGGCGACCGGGCTCTGTCGGCGTTACACAAACACCTTACTCATTCTCTGCTTTACCTTCTTTGGAAAGAGAACTTTAGCCCTTTTGTGAAATGTAGTCGTCTTGTTTTTCAAATGAGATACTTTGTACAAAGAAGAATATTTTTGCCTAAGGTTTTTATGGTGTCATTTATGACTCTCTTGTTAAATGAAGAAACCCAAGGCACTTTTAAGGGCAGTTTTGTACAGACTCAAAGAAGGATTTCACAAACATGGGTCTAGATTCTGTTGTGCTAATCTGGTGTAAACGGGGTAATTCCAGTGGAATAATTGAATCAGAATCTGGCCCAGAATCACTATACTATCGCTATGCTGTAGTTTCCATGATTTCTTTCTAATTTGCTTTATCTTACATTGTATTATATTTTAGCAGTGTTAAAGATGTAGGACACATTTGTTTTTATTAGAAAATTTTTTGACTTCAACTATTTTCACAGCGGAGTCTGAAGTTCTGCAGATTAATGGTGTGTTCCATATGTACTTACATTCTCCATATTATGTTTTTTGAAGGCGAGGAGCATGTCCCGCTTTCCATGAGAGAGCGTGCACTGAAGTACTTTTCATGTGTTTAGAGCCAAGGCTCAGAAATTACTTTCCAATGTGGTAAAACATGTATACACTAATTTTACACAATGAAATGTACAGTTCTGGAGCTTTGAACTCCCACTTCTGCAGGAGATTTCTTGCTCTGTAGGTTGAGTAATAAATAAACAGGTAATTTTTCTCTAGCTCTCCACACAAAGTGTAAATGAAAGGTACAGGCCCAGATCAGTGAAGTTTATTATCTCCATTGCTGTTACTAAAATCCCAACAAATCTCTTTAACCAAGGCAGAGAGATATAACTGTTTCTGTCATAGCAGCAAAACTTGGCCTTGTAAAGGAGGTGGTGTGATCTAGGAGATAAGGTAACTAGGAGTTAGTTCTGTTACTGATCTGCTCTCTGACCCTAAGCAAGATTTCTAACCTAAGATTTCTTTGTCTCAGTTTTCCCATCTGTGAAATGGGGGTAGTGGTACTTATCTCCAGGGCCTTCCCTAGAAGGATGTGGGGCTTGGGACACAGGCGCTGAGTTTTTAATCTGCCTGGGGGTACTCCCCACTGGTTCCGCCCAGGCCCCACCCCCACTGCCTCCTGCACGGGGAGGTGGGGCGATCGCCCCGATTCATCATACCCTAGGAACAGCTCTGCTTATTTCCATGGTAAAGCACTTTGAAATCTATGGGTGAAAAGGTCTATTAAAAATTAAGTACCGGTACTATTATTTTAAGTCTTTGTTTCCTGCATTCAGTTCCCTTTGACATCAACAGGAACTACATGTAGGGATAACACTTATATGTATTTTTGTGTACTGTGGTGCACAATAGAAACGTGATAGAATTTCTTTCTTCATGCTGTGATGATACAAAGCAAAGGCAAAATGTCATGACTTTGTGATCCCTGAAATAAGATTGGGGATCTCTGTTTGTCCTACAGTTTGTGGACAAATTGCTGTCCTATGCTGACTGGGTGTGCTTGTTGTGTGAGACACAGGGTGGCTTTTCCACCCATCTCCCACAAAACCACGAGAATCAAGAGCTGTCTGTTTCTGGAAGTGCAGCTTAACCACAAAACTGGGAGTATCGAAACGAGACGAACTCCAATATCTAACTATACAAAATGAAATCCAGCAACAAATATAGAGCTAGCTTCCAGATATGCATCATGACACTGGAATGGCACAATACCAAGTGCCACACAGCATACACATTCACTTAGTGTTTCACAATAGAATCCCCAAGCCATCTTTGATTAAAGGGAAGTTTCAAAGCCACTCTGACAGTTGTGAGCAGAGCTCTCCTTCATTATGGATTCAAATACAGTTCCTGAGAGTTATAAACAAGACAATTGAACACATTTTTATTTTGCTACATGAACCATGTTCTCTGTTCTGTCTACTGGCTGCGTCTTCTCTAAAACATCAGCCATGTTCTTGCTATCACCTGTATAAGATGCCTGCTGGCACTATATAAAGCTCTGAAGTTCTGGAAGTCCTCAACGTCAAAGGAAGTCTGCACATTGCTTTCAAAAGATGTACCTGGGAGTTGAATTCATAACTTTGCTAGAAACCAAAAATCATGGCCTTAATGAAGACACTAGATTTATAGCTTATTACAACAATCTGTAACTCACTAACCTCCCTTTTTGTCCTATGATTACAGGTGTGTGAACAGGCCACTTCACCTTGAATATGGTCCCTTACAATATGTACTGACTGCTTATGATAAAATATTTGTTCAATCTCGTATTTAGCTGTTACATCCCAGGGTGCTGGAACTACAGGTGCTGGGGGTGGCTGGTTTGAAGGTACTCTGGTTTGAAGGGGCTTCCATCATATACAGGGTTTACAGTTTTGTTCAATAGCTTTCAGTGTCTCCACTATAAAAATTGTTCCAATGCCACTGGTCACACCCTTATACCTTTCCCATACCCGAAGGACAGCTCTGTGTAGCTCAAAAGCTTGTCTCTCCCCAACAGAAGTTGGTTCAATAAAAGATATTATCTCACCACCTTGTCTCTCTAATATCCTGGGACTGACACAGCTACAACAACACTGCATGCAAACAGACTAGTTGGTTTCACTTTTGGTAATCATTTTACACAGGTTTGCTTTCTGACTTTCATGCATGAGAAGAATGTTGTAATGTTTAGGTTGCAAATATTGCATGAACATATGTATTTGTTTTTCAGAACAACGGGTGATAGTGGAATTAAACAGAAAACTAGGGAAACATATTTGTTCTTGGGTTTGATATCTTTACAAAATTTTAATTTGGGGCCAGATTTGTCATGAAAATATCCCTGTACCTTTATAAACAAAGACATGAATGTGATAATGCCAGCATTAAAAATTGGTTAATTTAAATAAAATCTGTAGGGGTTATGGGGGAGAAAAGAAATACAATAAGGAAAAGAATCCTCAAAATGTTCTTGAGACGTCTGTACTTCTTACCACTTCTAATATTAGAGGTTAAGTATGTTCTTATTTTGACTGAAATGGAAATATATTCTTAGGTTAGAGACTACTGTGTCAAATAAGCATTTATGATCAAAGACCTGCTCATTATGTGAATCTCCATTAGTAACTCTACTGAACAATGCGAACACCATAGAGCACAACCAAATGCTTTATAAACAAAACAAGTTCTGTATATGCCAAATGGAGTTCTAGTAGAACTTCATTTCCATCAATTTAAAAACAATCCAGTATTTCTCTGGATTTTCTTTCTGTTGGCAAAATGGAATCAATTATCCTTTTTGTCAGTATGAATCCAGTTCTTTTAAGGGCATTTGGAAGATTGGTGAGGCATTCTGATAAACTGGTTTTCTACTTACATGGGAAATCCTTTAATTACTACCACTGGAAAGCCTGCATGATAAGAACAAAAAGTCAAACGAATGTAGCACATTGGCTGGCTGCATGTGATGGACAATAAAAACAGAGATTGGCTGAGATTTGGAGGAATCAGAGCTGTTTAATCCTCTTTTCATTTCTTCTTACGCAATTCATGCTCTAGATAGGGAATGCTAGCTGCTAGCAGGAAAATGGCTAACTACCAACAAGCCTAGTCACATTTAAAAATCCAGTCATTTTCTGAGGTATATATAATTGTTATGTTCTGTAACTGTAGTGCTCCCATTGTGTAATAGTGTCCCTCTGGAACTTTTGGAATCTTTGGCTGCCTAGCTGTGAAATCACATGGTTTTTATTCATCTGCGTAGCATACATCTCGTATTCCTCATTCAAAGTACAGTACTGGTCAAAATATCCTAATTTAATTCTATTTTGCTGAGAATTGTCTTAATCCAAGCAGATATCTGAGTTGGAGTCAAACTGTAATAATGTTGAGCAGCAAGCAGATCAGAATGTACTGGGGGCCTGTACAGTATTGTGTTCTGATTTCCACCCCCCACCCCAACTCCCTTCCACACTGGTAAGAAAGATCAAGAAGGGGAAATGTATTTGTGTATATCGTGATTCTTTTTACAGCAGTTCTGCAGGCCCATGCAATGGGTAGGGCAGTGGCCTTATACCCAACCTGAGTTCCATGGCAAAATACCTTCTAGTTCCTGTGTAACTTTGCTCCCTAAGGTAAGATCACAGAGATCAAACAACAGTTGTTTCTCTGTGTGGGGGATGAAGGGGTTTCAGCTTTACTTTGTTAGCCTGGAGAGAACATGCCATATTTCCTTCCCCGTTTTTTGCAGAGCTCCTCTCGTATAAAGTTAGTTAGAAGTGCTTCCATGAAGCTGCTTTTACCTTTTTCTGTGGTGCTCCTCTACCCATCTGGGTAGGTTTTCCATTATTCTCCACACCACATGGCAGAGGAGAATACAAGGAGCCAGCACAAAGCCTATATCAGAAAGAGTTTCCATCACTATTTAAATATTGTGTGTTTTATTGACTCAAAGGAAAATTATGGTCTATACACGGAACCATTCACACTAGCTGAATGTATTGGCTTTGGAAATGTCCTAATACACATTTTTGTAGTACATTCTTTTTAAAATTCCTAGCCATTACTGTACTGGGAAATCCCGAGGAATCTTTGGTTGCCTAGATGTGAAATTGTGGTTTTTATTCATCTATATAGATTACGTCTCATATTCCTCATGCACAGTACTTTTCAAGTTGGATTCAGATTTAACCAGAGTAAATCAAATAACCCCTAATCTTGAAATAGGAAAGGGAAAAATTCATGACAGTTACATATTTGGTGTAACAGCTTATCACACATGAAACTAATTAATAACTAAGGGGCCCTTATGCCATAATAAACATCTGGTTTTCAATTTCTCCACCTTGTAGTTCTTGGCTTTATCCCACAAAGAAAGATACCTTTTCCTTGACAAAGAGGTAGATTTTCCAGCTGGCCGGCGTCAGAGGAGGCTTAAATCTGCCCAGTTTCATGGGTGTAAATCCAGAGTAACTCTACTGACCTCAGAGGAGTTATTCCATATTTACAGCAGTGTATCTGTTAGACAGATTTGTTCCGTCATCTTTGAGTAAAGAGGTCTGACCATCTCTTCATGTATTGCACCATGTGGGCTAATCTCAGCAACAAAAATGATCTGTTTCTACCCAGCCTCAGAAAATGATGAATCCTATGATTTTTCTGCAGTATCTTTCTGCCTGGCTTTCCCTCAGGCCTGCAAGTATCGCCTCTCTCTAGAAGTACTGAAAGTTTCAGTGGCAGAAATTAGGAACAGGGAAAGGGCCAGAATCACATGAATAATGAAATAACAATCAAGAAAAAAAATAGCAACCAGTTCTGCTTTAAAAGCAGGCACTAGCCATTGTGAAATTTCAAGATTTTCTTTTTTAAATGGCTACTTCTCTCTCTAAATTGAGAGATGAGTTCATGACAGGGATGTCTAAACTCTCACAATTAATAAAATCTTTAGTGGTGACAAAGTAGCAGAGGATGATTAAAATGTCCATATTTCACCACTTCCCCCTTTGTTTTCCATCAAAATCTGTTATTTATCAAGATCCTAATTATGTTTTTGAAAAAGAAAAAAGCCATAATGATTCTTACGATTGACAGTTTCAACTCCTATAAAAGTAAACTCAGGCTTTGTCCACGGAAGCGAATTATTCCTGCCAACTCAGTAATTCCGGGTTAACTGCAATACAGAAATTATAGTTTCTAGCACAGTTATCAATTGGGGGAAGAGCTTATATCTTGCCTTGCTGCACTTATGCATAATGATAGTGTCATATGCTAATTCTCATTTCCAGTGTTTAGTCATATTTGCAATTGCTGCCATATGGGTTCTAGAATAAAAAAATATAGAAGGATTATTTGCAAATGAACTTCAAGAGGGCCTTAGGCTGAAACCTGACCACATCAGCCTTTATCCAAGGTTTGACCTCTGGTATGACAGATGAAAGAAATAAAGCAACACACTCTGAGCAGGCATTATATCTAGTATGCTTGGAGCAGCCATGACAATAAACACTCATTGTTATGTGTCAGCCAGCAGAATGTAAATATTTAAAGGGTCCTATTGGAGGCTGAGCTGTTTCAAGAGCCTTCTGTTTATAATCATTCATGAAAGTAAATGTTTCCTATTATAGAGCATGTGGTAGGTTTCTGCACTTAAAAGCTTGGCTAAAATAATATGAAAAGAATAAAGAGCTGGGTGAGTTGAGTTTTTTGCTACTCTTTGGGCACTCTACCAGCTTCTTGTGTATTTCTGTTATGAATTCTGCTCCTGTTGTGATGGTCTATTGCTTACTAGCCAAAACTGGCAAGGCATATCATGTGGTGGCACGTCTTTCTTCAAGCACAAAACTGCATTCCAGGGAAGTTTATATCAACTGAAATGTAATATTTATTAAATACACATTGCATCTTACCTTACACATGGAACTTCCCAGCCCTCGGCAGTTTTCTCAAATCATTCAATAGCATTATTCACATGCGCAAATTCACATGCACAGGGGACTGATTGGATCACTTTACTTACAAGGACTTATGACCTTAAAGGTATTGTCATTTAAATATATGGCCTTTAAAGACTCCATGGAGGAAACAGGATGCTGGCTTTGGAAATAGTCCGTTTCACATAGAGGCTTTTTGCGTCTTCCTCCTTTCCAAGCTCATATATAGGGGGCTTTTCTTGCACCTCTATTTTGTGGGGGAATGAAATAGACTTTTGCACACACTGTTCCTTTCCACTTACTCTTAAATTTTTAATAGAAATGGCACTGCAAAGAGCTGCTTACATTCCACAAAAGACTTCATATTTGGATTCCCTCCTGATTTCATTGAGAATCCATAAAGAACACTGACTGCCTGGAGAACTACATGAAGTCAGTTCATTTGATGTGGATGAGTTGCCTGTGCAACATCAGGAAAACATTGTACTTTTTATCTTGATTCTTTAGAATACCTTTCCACTGCTGATTACAGACATAAACCTCTAACAATCTCTTATACGAGCAAATGTAATAATCAAAGTGCAACAGTTGAAAGTAAGTGGTGTAAACTTTAAAGGAATCCTTTCCTTGGGAAAAGACGGAGTGTCTGGTTTCTGATGTGCACCAGCAGGGGTAGAGATTTTCCAGGCATCAAGTTCCAGCCCAACAGTTTTCTATTCTTCTGGATTAATGCCTGTATTAGGCAAAATTACAGCTGAGTGAAATAGTTGCCTGTGGGCTGAGTTAATGTTCTGTGGAATTTGGAATTAGATATCGTTTCCCGCCTTGGGTTGCAGTTGACAGTTGCTGTGGTTGGTTATCTTGTGAGCCCAGTCATAATAGGGTTGGATCAATTCCTCCCTCCCCCATTAGATTGGTGCAAGTGGGTCATTGAGGCCAGTCATTTTGATGTGATTAGGATTTGTCCAAACAATTTCATTTATCATAAAAAGTGGACTTTGATTAAGTGTGTCACATGTTGTCATGAGCCAAGTTATCCTAATGATAAAACAGGAGGAAGATCAACCCTCTCATGGGTCATGATACTGGAAAGTTGGCCAGCAATTTGGAAAGCTCATAGTAATAATAATCAATAATAGTTGTTAATGGATGTTTGACATTACTTGTTACAGTATAGTCTGATTTCTACAGCAAAGATTTCTCATCTAAGATCTTGTTTCCCACTGTCTGTTCCCAACTTGCTGAGCTGCCCAAAGGGGAAGAGTGCTGTGGGGTACCTCAAATGAGAATTGTTATTAAAAAGTCCTCATCTTGTTGAAGTTCTGGATGGGATATTTTTATTCTCCTGAGGTGCAAAGGGTTGGGTGTTTCTACATCTAGTGATTGCTCCACTCTTTTCTTTTCCATTGCCTTGCTTCTTTTGTCTCACACACTCTTCCTTGCCATTCCTCTTCTATCTTCTCCCCACAGCTCTTTCTGAAAATGAGGATAATGTTGCCCATAAGTTACTCCTTGGTTAAAGAACAGAATTGGGAATGGAGAAAGTTCTGTCGCAATTTGGTCAAAGGCAGCAGGTTCTGAGAGGAAGCATGGCTTTCCTAAATGCACGTTGAGTGCTGGTTTGGCATGAGGTATTCTGGCAGAGCAAATAGTTTAATGTTGACTAAAAAGTCTTGATGAATCTTCAAAAATAATCTTGTAATATATTTTCTGGTGATGGCACTGCACATTCAGCACCATGCTGAGATGCTCATCGTATTTCCCATTAATTAGCTTTGGCCTTGGTTTCTGACTCTATCCCCATCTAAAATAGCCAGGCTGGTTTACTTGAAGGCACTGTTGTGTAAATAAAAAAAAAAAGAAATAAAAATCTCCAATGTTTTATGATCCAGCATTGACTGAAACTACGTGACCTGAATGTATATAGGAAACAAAATCGTTTTTATATCCTGTTAGAGAGTATCATATAAACAACTTAAAAATAGTATTTTCATAAATTCTGAATTGCGGACACTCCCCTGGTTTGCGATAGATGTCTACCACTTTTAAGAGTGGCCATCAGGTGGCAATCCTGTCCCACAAATTTAACAGAGTAAGAGTATGTGTCTGTCATCAGAGTACTGGGATCTTTAAAGACAATTATTGGTGAGTGGCTAGGCGGTGTCTAATCAAACTGATTTACCGAAGGTTAACTCGCTTTCTTCAAAAGTGTATTTTAATATACAGTGTGCCATTTCACTATCCCAATACATTAATATGAATATAAGTTTGATTAGCTATCAATTTTCTGAACAGAAAATACCTTGGATGTCTCATTCCATTATTTCAGTTTCAGAAAAACTGAAATAAAATAAAATAATAAACATCTAATTGGTTTGTAAAGATGTATTATAATAGTGAAAAAAAACATGAAAAAATAGTTTTCGGTTCGCATGCTGGAACTTTACTTACCCAGAAAGTGCTGCACAATAGCTTATCACGAGTGTCTGTATATGGGGCAGATGTTGAAAGCATACAGGTGTTGTAGCTCATACAGACTCTTCATCTCTTTTTGAAGATTCATTTGACAAAGGCCAGTGTTGTACTTATAAGGCCAATACTCCAATAGCTCATCTGATGTTTGGTTTTTAATCAAACAAAATAAAATGTTGTGTTCACTGCATCTCACAACCTCAGTACCTTTTTATGAATCAGTATAACATAGGAGTGCATTTCAGTGAGCAGTTAACTTAATTTTCCTTTTATTTTTAAATGAGGATACAATGGATTAAATTACTATCTGATATAAATTGACTTAATTTGAATTACACCAGATTTGAATTTGGCCCAATATGTCAAAGCTAAGCAGTGCATAATTTAAAAGATTACCACTGTCACA
Organism: Trachemys scripta elegans; assembly: GCF_013100865.1. Classification (NCBI taxonomy): domain Eukaryota; kingdom Metazoa; phylum Chordata; order Testudines; family Emydidae; genus Trachemys; species Trachemys scripta. The sequence continues at coordinate 70,755,327 of NC_048306.1, read as the reverse complement.
ACAGATCATCCATCAAACTCTATGGATCTCAGATTGTTTATAACCATTTTTATCATAGGGAACAATTTCTAGCTCATAGTATAATAACCATTCAAGCTAGATGATATCAATCAAATTCTTTTTATGTGATTAACGGATGACTCCAACGTTCTTCTTTACACATATAACTGTGAAGGCAGCTGTTGAAAAAAGAGAGTTTGCACTATTTATGCATAAATGCACTGGATACAGCTGCCGTTTCTAATGACAACGGGATGTCTATGCAGCTAAGATAGAGTTATGGTTCCCTCTGGAGTTTATCCGTCACAGATAGCACTGTTAAATAGAATGACTATTTTGGAAAAAAGGGCTTATGCGGGCCTATGTTTTCTAGTTATATCATGACCAGAAGTAATCACACTTTGTTGGCCAAATCCTTAGCTAGTGTGAACCAAAATAGCGTCGTTGTTGTCAGTAGAGCTATAGATTTACATAGGGTTGCCAACTTTCTAATTGCACAAAACCGAAAACCCTTGCCCTGCCCTGGCCCCATCCTTGTCCCGCCCCTTCTCTGAGGCCCCGCCCCCACTCACTCCAGCCCCACTACCATTGTCGCTTGCTCTCCCCCACCCTCATTCACTTTCACTGGGCTGGGGAAGGAGGTTGGGTTGTGGGAGGGGGTGAGGGCTCCAGCTGAGGGTGCGGGCTCTTGGGTGGGGCCAGAAATTAGGGGTTCAGGGTGTGGGAGGGGGCTCCAGGCTGGAGTAGGGGGTTGGAGTGCGAGAGGGGTGAGGGCTCTATCTGGGGGTATGAGCTCTGTGGTGGGGCTAGGGATGGGGGATTTGGGCTGCAGGAGGGGGCTCTGGGCTGAGGCCAGGGGATTTGGAGTGTGGGACATGGCTCAGGGCTGGGACAGGGGGTTGAGTTGTGGGAGGGGGTGCAGTCTCCAGCTGGGGGTGTGGGCTCTGGGTTGGGGCTGGGAATGAGGGGTTTGGAGTGTAGGAGGGAGCTCTGGGCTGGGGCAGAGGGTTGGAGTGCGGGAGGGGGTGTGGGTTGCAGGCTCTGGGAGGGGGTGCGGGATGGGAGAGGGGGTGCAGGGTGCAGGCTCTGGGAGGGAGTTTGGGTGCAGGAGGGGGTTCCAACCTGGGACGGGGGTTGAGGTGTGGATGGGGGTGCGGGATCTGGGAGGGAGTTAAGGTGCAGGAGAAGGTTCCAACTTGGGGCGGAAGGTTGGGGTGTGGGCTCTGGCTGGGCAACGCTTACCTCAGGTGGCTCCCAATTGGTGGCTCAGCAGGGCTAAGGCAGGCTACCTGCCTGCCCTGGCTCTATGCTGCTCCAGGAAGTGGCTTGGCAGAGATGCGGCCAGGCAGCTCTGTGTGGTGCATGCTGCCCGCACCTGCAGCCGCCGCACCTGCAGCTACCATTGGCCATGGTTCCCAGCCAATGGGAGCTGTGGAGCCAGTGCTGTGGGCGGGGGCAGCATGCGGAACTTCCCTGATCGGCCCTGCGCTTAGAGGATGAATATGCTGGCCACTTCCAGGGAGCTGTGCAGATCCAGGGCAGGCAGGGAGCCTGACATAGCTCCGCTGCGCCTCCAACCGGACTTTTAACCGCCCAGTCAGCAGTGCTGACCAGAGCCACCAGTATCCCTTTTCGACCGGGCATTCTGGTTGAAAACCAGATGCCTGGCAATCCTAGATTTACACCAGCTGTGGATATGGCACCAGCCCCTCAAAGCTAGTCTTTTAAGTATTGATTTCCTGTAATAGCAGGTCAGGTCGGAACTAAAGCGAGACTCCAGAATTTTGTAATACTCACTACAAATATCCATCACATTTTCTGTTGACTTGATGTTTCCACAAGTATGTTACCCTTTCCAGCATATACGATCTTGTATATTGTATTGTACTTTACATATTGTATATGAGGTAGTCCTGATTCACATGAGTAATCTCACTGATTGCTTGTGAGAGGAATGGGTTGTGGGAAGACAGCCATATATGTTTTAATAACAAGATATCTAAAGTTCAAAACAGAAGGCCATTATTTTCAACTATTTTAGAACCAGGATATTGCTTTACTGAGATAAATTAGGAGGTGGTTAACAGAAGTTATAGTACAAATCCCTGATACAGAACTATATGCTAAGATGCAGAAATATACACATTAATGTACACTCCTGCAAATGGATTTATCAACAGTGTGATACAAATACTTCATTGTGATGCTGTCTGCTGTTCCTTGCTTGACAGGTCAAAAGAAGTAACCATTGGCAATAAGCGGGAACATTGTAAATTTCCATTATAAGTAGTAGCAAACTTTCATGGAGAAACTATGTAACTACTTTCTTTCTTTGGCTTCTGTTCTTGAGCTAGATCCAGAAAGGGGATTTGAACTCAGGGTTGCAACACCTAACATTTAAGCACCCTGTTGCCTTGTGGAATCTACAGCCCTGAGATAGGAGGCTAGGCTCCTTAGACAATGTATGGGGAGAGCTAGGTGCCTGAGAATGGGATCCACAAAAATCAGCAAACTGAGTGGGGACCTGTGTAATTTAGCCAGTAGGAAATACTGAGTAGTTGGGGGTAGCCTCAATCCCACCTCTCAAAGGGAGTTGGGGGTGGCCACAGCCCCATCTGCGAAAGGAAGCTAGGACCCTAAATATGGGCTGGAGGCAGGTTTCGGGATTCACTGCTGTGAACCCTCTCCTGGAGTTAGGTGCCTAAGCCTTTTCTCACAAAGGATTAGTAGGAGAAAGTGTTAAATATAATCTTTATCCTAGGAGTTAGAGCACTCACCCAGAATGTGAGAGATCCCCTTTCTAATCCTCACTGTGCCTGATGTGGAGCAGGGATTTAACCCAGCTCTCCCACTTCCCAAGTCAATGCCCTCACCACTGCGCTATAGGTTGTTCTGGGATGGGGCGCTCTCAGAATCTCCTGTTGAAGCTGTTGCACTGATACATAGTTAATATGTGTTTGGATATATATGCTGTAAGACTTTGTTTAGCTTTTCATTTATGTTTACCTCACCAAGGTTAGGTGAGTGTCCCTTCTTTAGAATGAAAGGTCAGTGCACAGAGAATATTTGCTATAGCTGTCTTCACAAGGGGTTGTCTTCACTGAAATAGTTAACTCCAGTTAGTACACTTGAGTTAGCTTAATTCAAGTGAGAGCCCCCAACACTGGACCAGCACAGAGTGATTGAATTAGCAGAGTGATTGGAACAGCAGCCAATGAACTGTGCTAATCTGAGCTGTGTGTGTAGCCTATAGTTGCATCCCCACTGCAGTACTAATTCCAGTGTCAGCAGAACTTCAGAGTCAGCTCACACCCCTATGAGCCAGTTAGCTTAACTTGAGCTAGAGACTTTTTGGTAGGGAACAGGGGCAAAACTCAAGTTGTACCTCAAGCCAACACTGCAGTGAAGACAAGCTCTAAGTCAGATCTCGCTATAGTTCCAAGGCCCGTTGATAACACGTCTTTTAATGTACAGTGAATGATTTCCTCCATCGTCTTCTTTTCCCCCAGTGTGCCAAGTTGTGGAGATCAAGCTTGCTTGCACAATAACTTATCTGCCTTTTATCTCAGTAACTGACTCATTCGAGCAAAAGTGTATAGTCTCCGTATGACCAACGATTTCTCTAATAGTGCATGATCATGCCAAAGGACTTAATAAGCCAATAGACTGGGCTTTTGACCCCATTTCTTTTTAGTTTTAGTATAATACAGCTGTGACAGCTGTGCCTCAACTACTTTAATGACAAGCAAAAGTATTTATCTTGGCTCATGATGCTCATTCACCATATGGCATTATGGCTCATTCTCATCTATTATGTCAAAGAGATGTTGAAGTAGTCCCATGTTTCCTCTTAGGACATTGATGTACTACTGCACTATGCATAAACCACGAGTATCAGGGATGGAATTGTATGTACTAAATCCAATTTTCCAGATTAAAAATGCGACTTTTTAAATCCTTCTGTTTTTGCTGGGTTTCTTTAAGCTTTCTAGCTTTGTTTTCAATCTGCATGTTTTAAAGTGATCAGACATTGATTGTACAGCTGTAGAAGAGGATGAAGGAGTAGGGATCAAAAAGGTCTAGTCATTAAAAGCTGTGGGATCACTTCAAATAATATACATCACTGTGCAATGGACTGAGCTGTGTGGTGCATTTCTGTTTGCCTTTCATATTCCATGTCAGAGGTTAAAAATGGTAATTGTTTCCTCCACTTTCTACTTAGTAGGCACTGTGACCCAGTGCATAACGGATCAAAACCCCTACGAGCTTTCTCTTAGGAAATGGCTAGAAATAACTTACTTGAGGATAGGATACTGTATGCAATATTTCAGATGTATTCTGATCTGACAAGATGGTATGCATGTCATGGAACTGGAGCCAACTTTCTAAGATTGCTATGCCTCAAGTTGTTTTACGGGCTAGCTTATCCTGGTTATAATATGTCAGCAAGACCATATTAAAGTACACCTGTTTGCACAATCCTAGGGTAACTGTTTTGCCAGCTTGTTTTACTGAAGCAATAGTTATGCTTTTGCATCAGAGAAGAGAGAGTGTTGTTGCTTGACAGTTTTTGCTAACAGGGGCTCACCCAAAAATCTTTTAGTCAGAGGCCACAGCTATGCTCTCAAGTTTTTGTCCTTGACTGTGTTGTCCCAATTGCTCTTTCAGCACCTTCCCTGATTCTGCATGTCAAAACATGCATTTTTCTTTGGTGTTAAAGCTTCTGTGTGAGTTGGCCAGTGGGGAAAATAGGATTCTGAAGACAAATGAGAGTAGGATTTCCTATCAATACATGGAATTAATTGACATGCATGGACCTCCACCAGTTTGGGGAGTAGAAATTCCAAGGTCACTTTTGTTGTGACACTGTTCTGATTTTTATTGCCTAGCTATAGGAAAGCAGGCATTGCTCCAGAAAGTTGTTATTGTTTTGTTGTCGTTTTTGGAGTTTGTAAGTAACTTTAGGATAGTCATCTACCTCAAAGAAGAATATCTAATCAGCCAGTAATTCATTGGCTCATCAGAATGGGAGTTGACTGGTTATCTGGGCAGGAGCTGAATATAATATCCTATTTGAGGTGTGATTTATAATTCCACCCTAGACTCATCTGAAAACAAGTGCATATGAATTAGAAGGAAATTTGATTGGCAGATCTTTTCTTCTCATACATGTTACCTGGTGATCAGAGAGGAGAATGATTACCTTAGCTAGGTTAGAGGCTTCATTAGTCATTATATAATATGTCATGGGTGGAATTATGCGTTCCATAGGAAGGACTCATGCTTGTGTTTTTACAGTGTTCTAAAGAACTTTTCCAGGTTAGAGGTGATTATTATACCACCTGAATAAACCACTAATCTCGGTCTACCTTTTCACTCTTCAAGGGGGACTCCCAACTGAATTTTTTACTCTGTTCTTTAAACATTGTGTCCAGTTTCTTTAACCCTATTTCCATTCTGAATAAATGTTGCCTGCAGCTGGAATTCAAGGAGAAATGAAAACAAGCTAAAGCCTGTTTTAGCCATTATATCTTCGATTTAATTATTCCAATTGCAGGATCTTAGTTATTATAGAAAGCATGTTGTGTAAAATTTTTCCCCAGGGTTAGCGGTGAAGTGTAAAAAACATTGTCTCTCTTGCCTCAAGCATGAAAGGAAAAGGCCATTTTTCTGTAGAAAGACTCTCCAGGACCCCATGCTGTATATCAAAGAAAAGCAGCTGAAACTATTGGCTTCCTGGTCACTTGCCAGACAGATTATAGCGAGAGTCCACAACACAGTCAAAAAAGGGTAGTGTAACTTTAAATATGACTTTGCCTTTTCTTAAGGACTCTCTTCCCAAACATGTTGATGTTGGTGATGTGTTACTCCAACTTCTCATGGCTCAGGTCAGGTAGTGAAGACAATAACAGATTTTGGATTAGTTTGTTGTGTTGGGCAATCATCAGCTGAGAGGGTTGGTAGCAGTCATACTGGAATCTACCAGTTTTCACGGTTGTGTGCTTTTAGAGCTTACATATCTCCTACATGATCCATTCTTCTTCTGTGGTCCCTTCTGCCTCTTCATTGGATCACTCTTGGGGATTCACTTTATTCCAACCTTTTGTCCACCTCAGTGACTTAACTTACAAGCATTTAGGTGATCAATTCACTGTTCATTCTATTTATTTCATTATGACCAATTTCTTTCATTTTTAATTGCTTAAGAGAGTATAAGATAAGAATATTGTAGGCTTCCTACCTCTCTCCCCATAAATGAAGGAGAGCTAGTTCGTTGTCATTCAGGTTTATTTTTATTATCTTCGTTTACACCAACTAAAACATTTACTCTCTGTAGAGAAAGCAGAATGGCTTTCAAGGTTCTTTTAGTGATATTTATTCTGTATAGCAATCAGATATTCCCATTATTAATTTTCTCATATGGTCACTTTTGAGCTATGATATCCATTAAATCTATTATAAACAAATCACATTATCAACAAATATCACATTATCATTGTGATCTCACACACTAAAAAGGTTGGGCCTTGTGAGTATTGGGGTGGAAAACCCAGCAGTCGTAGGAAGCAGAAGTCGATCAAGGATGCAGGAGCCAGGGAAGATTAGGATTTAGGTTAAAGACTAAATGGGGGTTAGTGACTCTGTTTGAATTCAGTGCTGGTGAAATCTTACAAACTTTTCCTAAAAGATTTCAGTTGCATAACAATCATTAGAACCAGAAAATATGTACCTCTTCTCATCTAGCTCAGAACCAAGCCCATAGAGGTGGGTGTTCATCCAGGGATTTGAATCCAAGCCTTGTCCCCACTAGGCTATACCCTCCCTCCCATCCCAAAACAACAACAAAGAAAAAAATCAATAAGATTGTAAATTCCTATTTAGGCCTATTTCAAGCAGGACATTGTGGTGGTGATTCAGTAGGTGACACTCTTTCCAGTGCAGAACCAGTGCCTCAGCATGGTGTTGGAAGATATTGCTTCTGGAGATGCTGTATTATGAATGAGTCTTTGTAATTGAGCACTTGTGCTCATTTAAAAATCCCATGATACTTTTTTGCAAGGGAAGGATAGTTAACCTGGTGTCATAGCCAACTTTCCTTTCAGTTAATTAATTTGTGCCTTTATAAATTTTCCGTGTAGTTTCAGCTGGATATATTATTCATCACAACCTACTTTAAACGTTTGTGTTGGGTTACTCTGTGCTGTTTGAACAGCTCCTGCTTATATTTCATTGATAGACCATTTGCAAAATGTGTAACATTGAAAATGTGTTATATCAGTATGCAATATTATTTTTATCCTATTTGTGTATCTAATATTGTGAATGTTATTTATGTGTTCCATTTCTAGATATTAAAGCTAAGGTTATGGCAAGTAATACAACATGGCATGTGAATTCAATTCATGGTCCAAAACAACGGCATACACAGAAAGAACATATTGTAATTCACCAGTTCAGCTGACCTTGCTAATTATATCCTACTTTGTGAAAAAAATGAATTATATTTGCCTTTACTCCATCATAAGTATTAATATATTTTTAATTATCTTTCTTTGGTGTGAGAAGAGCTGCAGTTGTATTGAATTGTTATGGCTTATGTTAAAAACATTCTACATTTTTACTGACAAAACATTCATAAATCTAAATTGGAGTGGCCTGCCTAGACTGTTTGCAATAATAAATTCCTAATAAATAGTTCCTATATGAAAACTGCTATCTCATGTCTGAGCCTTTTCTCCTTGGAAAAGTAAATGACAAGGGGTTACTTCAACGAGAATCTTTTATGCTGAGGTGAAGCTGATAGAGATGTCTTTTTAGTGAGGTACTCAAAGAAATGGGACATTTTCTTTTAAATACAATTCCTGTGTATACATAGGTTCATTTACCCTATTTGATTTGATATTTTGCATCGAGGACTTTTATGTTGTTTGTGATTTTTCTGTCTAATTAAGGAATCCTCTGCTTAGTTTCTGCCCGTCAAACAAGCACTAACTTGTTTGGACAGAAGAGATCCGACCAAATGGGGGAGAAAGAGGGAAGAATGAAAATAAGTGATGGCAAAAAGGAACTCATTTTTATTAGTATATGTTCTGTTCCATTGCAGATCTATATTATTTTAGCTTTAAATGAGTACAAAAGGTTTTGAGGTTAGCAAAAATAATATTTTCTGTCTGTTAATATACCTTCTATTAATGTTCATATGTAATTAAAACATGTATTATATTCCACTTAAAATAATTTAACTGAAAGCATAGTAATTTTAGTAGGAAACAGTTAATTATGAAGGTCTCAACCAGGGTTGTAATCCTTTGACTTAATGGACAATTGTGTTTCTTAATATGATAGAACAATGGTCCTGGAAGTGAAAAGATTTTACTCACTAAATGTAGATAGGGTTAGCTACAGAATTTAAAGGGGGTATAAACCCTCTTGTTTCAGACTGTTAACCAACCATTAGGGACCAAATTCAGAACAGCTCAGTTTGGGTACCAAAATAGGTGGGCAGATTTTCATAAGAGCTCAGCACATGTTGTAGGTGGGGTCTTTTGAAAATCTAGTCGTAACTGACACAGTGGAAGCTGCTGGGCACTTTCAAAAATCTGGCCATTATTCAGGCATCTAAATGGAAACTGAGTTGGTTTGAAAGTTTGGCCTCAACTGCCTGGGGAAGGAAGACTGTTCCTCTGGTGGGTTATTCTATAGGTCCCTGATCCTTCACCTTTCAAATCAATGGAAGTTTTGCCATTGATGTTGACTGACATAGGATCATACCCTGATTATATGGTTTCTTGAATCTCCCACTTCATTATCAGATGTATATTGTATTATAACAATATGATGCCATTACTTTATAAGCTGTTATATAGAGACCTCATTTAGAATACTATGCTGAGGGATGGCCTACTTTTTCATAGAAAAGATACATTTTGCCTGGAGACACAGCATCTTACACAACCTGTATTGTTCTCTGCTCTAAGGTATATCTGTTAAAGGCCAAAGCACTTGTATCTGTTCTCCTGTGGGAGAGTGGACTTCAGTGACTGATAAGGGCTGTTTTATTCATGATGTAATCCTGCTGTCCCTAGATAGGCCAAACATCTATTTGAAGCCAAGTAGGTTCAATGATCATATTTGGCAATGCAGTCTATAGAGTTACTGCTATCTAAGGCCTAGTTCTGAAGTTACGCTGATGTCAGTTTGGGAAGGGGTCAAAATAACAGGTAGAATTCCATCTATTTTTCTTTTACTTGAATTTCTTATAAAGCAATGCATGACCGAGAATAGGTGGATGTGATATGGCCATTTTTCCAACAAAATTGATTCTGTCAAGTTATTTCAGTCCTACCTTTCTACGTATCCTTACATTTTTTCTTTCCGTGTTTTTTCATACAGATGCATAGATCCCCATTAAATGTACACTATAATATGACTTTATAGGACAATCCAGTCCATATCCAAACCATATTTTGGTTGGCTAGGAATTGCAGAATCAGGCCCTTCTAATGAATTGCCATATTCGGTTGTTGAAGGCCATACTGTAAACTTAAATGACATTGGTACATCTTTATATGAAGTATATCAAGAGAAGGAAATAAGTACAGCTTTGGCTATATTTATAGTTTTTATTCCCCCAAAGTCCCTTAAATATGTACTATTTCCGACAAGAAGGACTGGGTTGATCAGTTGCAGGTACCCATTGCTGAATTTAGTCAATAAGCCCTTAGAGAGTTCACTTCAGGGTTAGGGGAAATTATGAAAATGAGTTGGCAGTGACCAATAGCAGAAAGATTAACTTCCATGGTTAGGAAAGAAAATCTAGGAGCTTGCTGCAGGATGAGACAGACTGGAGTTCAAATCTGAACTGCGGTGTCCTCATTTACACTGTCGGAATGTTGTTATGATAGATGACTTGGGCTACATATGGTTGCAGCTGTGTTAGTTATAGTTGTCTCTAGAGAAGATAACTTTCTTTTTGCTGTCCTTGCTCTTTTCTTATAATCCTCCATTTTAGAACAGTGCTTTTCATGTTTTGAAAACTAAAGGTTTATTCTTTCCTTTTATCTTTACTAAAATTAGCAAAACAGAGATCTTTAAATTTAACTAGTTGCTGCAGGTGGTGCCAGTTTCTGTTTGAAAATCCAGGAGAGGTGGTGCCATAAAGGAGAAATTTATGTCATTTGTATAATTTGGCTATTAATCAGGATGGGCAGGGATGGTGTCCCTCTGTTGCCAGAAGCTGGGAATGGGTGACAGGGGATGGATCACTTGATGATTACCTGTTCTATTCATTCCCTCTGGAGAACCTGGCATTGGCCACTGTCAGAAGACAGGATACTGGGCTAGATGGACCTTTGGGCTGACCCAGTATGGACGTTCTTATGGTGCCAGCATAACTTTGTCTGAGAGATACACGGGTGATGTTTGAATTAAAGTAGCCAAAAGGAAAAAAGAAAAGCAAAAGGCCTCATCTAAGCTCAGCAATATTTAATAGATAGTATATCACTTTTCTATAAGGATTTTAAATACAATCAATGTTAAATGTGAATTGGAGAATTTTTCTCATAATATTCAGAGTAATACAAAGAGTTGTCAATTAATGTAAGTTTAAACATAATTTTACATGAATTTCTCTGGGATTAATGTACATATGTTCTGAAATCAGCCAGTTAAATGCAATCGTATAGTTTGCTTGCTTGAATCAGTATCTGTGTACAGAAGAAAGCAAAACTAACTGCTGACCAAATGAGGTGGGCAATGCTAGCTTGTGCAACTGAATAGAGATCCTGCAGGTTAGGCTAAAGTCATGTTAGATATGTTGACTGGCACCAGCCAAATCAGTACCAAATGTGGCTTGAGTTCTTAGGGACAAGGATTATTATTTTTACTAATAGTAGTATTACAGTAGTGCCTGGGAGCCCCTGTCATGGACCCCATTGTGCTAGGCGTTGTACAAACATAGAATATAAGGATGGTCCCTGCCCTAACAGGTTTAGTCTAAGACAAGAGACAACAGATGGATACAGACAGATGGGTGAGTACAATTAAGCAATGAGACCATATTGGTGGGCATGATGGAAGGTGGTCACTGGACATCAGCAGCCTAATGGTTGTCAAGTATTATGTCGGCATCACAGCAAAGAGAGGGATCTGAAGGAATATAAATGAGGTAGTTTTGCTGATGTTTATGGGGGGCCCCTCCTAGGCATGTGGGGCAGCAGGGGATTTGTTTGAAAATTTAACAAGTGAGTAAAGGAGGCAGCCTTCATTGGCTGAGTGGAGGAGAACATCAACAGCTTGATAGTCAATGAGAGGTGACAGGTAGGGTGGGGATTGACTGTGAAGAGCCGTGAAAGTGAAGATGAGCAGCTTATGCATAAATCATAAAGAAGGGGGAGCCAGTGGAGGGATTCAAAGAGAAGGATGACAAGGTCAAAGTGATGGGCCAGGAAAATGACCTTTACAGCAGCATACTGAGTGAATAAGTGGGTCAAGATTGCATTTGGCAAGGCTAGAGAAAAGAATGTTGCAGTAATCAAGAGCAGGATGACAAGAGCCTGGATGAGAGTTTTAGCTGTGTCGATGGGTAGGAAAAAGCAGTATCTTCTAAGGGTATGTCTACACTACGAGAGTAGTTCAATTTTACTTAAATTGAATTTTTGGAATCGATATTGCAAAGTCGAACGTGTGTGTCCACACTAAGGACAGTAATTCGACTTTGTGAGTCCACACTAACGGGGAAAGCGTCGACACTGGAAGCGGTGCACTGTGGGCAGGTATCCCACAGTTCCCGCAGTCCCCGCTGCCCATTGGAATTCTGGGTGGAGCCGCCAATGCCTTCTGGGTAAAAAAATGTGTCAAGGGTGCTTTTGGGTAACTGTCGTCATCCGTCCATCACTCCCGCCCTCCCTCCCTGAAAGCGCCGGCGGGAAATCAGTTCGCGCACTTTTCTAGTCAGTGACAGCGCGGACGCCACAGCACTGCGAGCATGGAACCCGCTGCGACCATCGTTGCAGTTGTGGCCGTTCTCAACGCCTCGCAGCTTATCATCCACCTTTCCCAGAGGCAGATGCAGATAAGTCAGGCGAGGAGGCTACGGCACCACGGTGAGGGCCTGAAGTCTGAGAGTAGCACAGACCTGTCAGAAAGCACCGGACCCAGCGCCGAGGACATCACGGTGGCAATGGGTTATGTGGATGTTGTGGAACGGCGATTCTGGGCCCGGGAAACAAGCACGGACTGGTGGGACCGCATAGTGCTGCAGGTCTGGGATGAATCCCAGTGGCTGCGAAACTTTCGCATGCGTAAGGGAACTTTCCTTGAACTTTGTGAGTTGCTGTCCCCTGCCCTGAAGCGCAATGACACCCGGATGCGAGCAGCCCTGACTGTCCAGAAGAGAGTGGCTATAGCCCTCTGGAAGCTTGCAACGCCAGACAGCTACAGGTCAGTCGCAAACCACTTTGGCGTGGGCAAATCTACCGTGGGGGTTGTTGTGATGCAAGTAGCCAAGGCAATCGTTGATGTACTGCTGTCAAAGGTAGTGACCCTGGGAAACGTGGAGGTGATCATAGATGGCTTTGCAGCGATGGGATTCCCAAACTGCGGTGGGGCCATAGATGGAACTCACATCCCTATCCTGGGACCGGACCACCAGGCCAGCCAGTACATTAACAGAAAGGGCTACTTTTCCATGGTGCTGCAAGCACTGGTGGACCACAGGGGACGTTTTACGAACATCTACGTCGGATGGCCGGGCAAGGTTCATGACGCTCGTGTTTTCAGGAACTCTGGTCTGTTTAGACGGCTGCAGGAAGGTACTTACTTCCCGGACCAAAAAATAACTGTTGGGGATGTGGAGATGCCTATAGTCATCCTCGGGGACCCAGCCTACCCGCTAATGCCCTGTCTCATGAAGCCCTATACTGGCGCCATGGACAGTGAAAAAGAACTCTTCAACTACCGTCTGAGCAAGTGCAGAATGGTGGTGGAGTGTGCTTTTGGCCGTCTCAAGGGGAGATGGAGAAGCTTACTGACTCGCTGTGATCTCAGCGAAACCAATATCCCCATTGTTATTACAGCTTGCTGTGTGCTCCACAATCTCTGTGAGAGCAAGGGGGAGACCTTTATGGCGGGGTGGGAGGTTGAGGCAAATAGCCTGGCTTCTGATTACGCCCAGCCAGACAGCCGGGTGATTAGAAGAGCCCAGCGGGACGCGCTGTGCATCCGGGAGGCTTTGAAAGCTAGGTTCCTGAGTGAGCAGGGTAACCTGTGACTTTTAAGTTTGTGTACAGAGAAGCTGAACCTGCCCCCGTTTCTTTACCCAGTTAATGTTGACTATCCTCTCCAGTTACATACCCCCTTCACCCCCTTCCAACACACGTTTAGAAATAAAATCACTTCTACTTTGTTAATGAACACCGTTTTCTTTATTACTGTTTTCGCGGGAATGTTTTAAACCTGGGACGCAGACTGTGGTGGGGAGCGGGTGTAGTGTAGTGACGCAAATGACGCTTCTAAACTCCAGGATTGACAGGCTCCGCAGTAGTGGACTGGTTGTTTCAACGGAGCCTGTCACCCCTCCTGATCGGGACTGTGTGTATGGGGGGGCTATGTGACTTTGTGGCAGGGGGAGGACGGTTACAGATCCCCTGCTGCGTGGCTCTGTGATCCAGGATAAGGACCGCCGCATAAGATCTGTAACTGCCCTCCCCCGCCACAAAGTCACAGAGCAACCCACCCCCCACCACAGAACATGAAAACCACCTCCCAGACTGACCAGGGTAACTAGTGACTGCACTGTGTATGTGCCCTGCTGCTGGACCTGCCCCCGCCTATGTACCCTGCTAAAGGTGACTGTCCTGTCCAATTACCAACCCCCTTCTCCCCCCCTTCCCCCACTCCTCCAAAAGAACATGATGGAAACAGTAATTAACAGAAACGTATTTTTTATTAGCAACTACACATGAAACTGGGAGGTGAAACTTGGACGGGGGCTTGTGTGAGGCGGGAAGGAAAGGACTTGTCAAATTTTGGGGAATGAGAGCCTTCTACTACTAGAGCTGTCTGCAGGGGTGGAGTGAGAGTTTGCACGGACTCTGCCGCCCCTCCTTCTTTGCACTTTGGGTGAGGGGGGTATGGGACTTGGTGGCGGGGGAGGGCGGTTACAGATAGACTGCAGCGGGGCTCTGTCCTCCTGCCTCCGTTCCTGCAGAACATCCACAAGGCGCCAGAGCGTGTCCGTTTGCTCCCTCATTAGTCCAAGCAGCGTTTGAGTCGCCTGCTGTTCTTCCTGCCGCCACCTCTCCTCCCGTTCCATGTGTGCTTGGTGCATTTGGGACAAGTTCTCCCGCCACTGGGTCTGCTGTGCTGCCTGGGCTCGGGAGCAGCCCATAAGTTCCGAGAACATGTCCTCCTGTGTCCTCTTCTTCCTACACCTAATCTGCGCTAGCCTCTGGGACTGTGATGCCAGGCTAGGTTGTGAGACAGTCGCAGCTGTGGCTGTGGGAATGGGAAAAAGGGAGTGAATTCCTCAGAAAGATAAATGTAGTTGTGAACAAAGAACATAGTCTTTCTCTGTGAACAAGACCATGCACAGCACCTATCACATGCGCACTCAGGACAAGGTCGAATTCTCGGCCTTCGCGTTCAGTGCCTGGGGTCTTGCACTGCAGATCTGAGAAGCGGGGCAGGACACCGGAATTTGTGTAGCAGGCAGACATGGTAAGTCGTAGACTTGTGGCAGCTTAAAACTTTAATAGTAGCACTGGCCTCCTTTCACAGTGAAAGCAATGCCAGTCCCTGCTGCCAGCAATCCGGCAAGCAGGAACTTTGCCCCTGTCCCACCCCCTCGCGGCTGTCCCCGGGAAAGATCCCTGTATGCTGCCCCTCTCCCGCCTCCACCGCGTGGCTGCAAACCAGCGGTTACAGTTCTGTAAAGGAACGGGCAAGCAGTCCCAACACTAACATTCCCCTACCGAATTCAAAGCAGGTCACCATGAGCGACATCACCCTGATGAGGATCTCAGACAGTGAGAAAGAAAGAATGCTTCGGGAAAGCCTCCAAAGACCAGGGCCGTATGCCACCATGCTCTGCACGGCAATGATCCCTGAGTACTTGATTGTCTCATGGCGCGGAAACGTTTCATACCACGGAGGACCCAATAAGGCCGCTCTCCCCAGGAACCTGATGCAAAGGCTTTCCAATTACCTCCAGGAGAGCTTCCTCGAGATGTCCCACGAGGATTTCTGCTCTATCCCCGGACATATAGACCGCATTTTACTGTAGCTGCACTGGCAGGGACTAAACAGTAGAGCGGCTTGGGCAGAACAATCATGCTAAACCGGACATTGTTAGATTTTTTTTTCAATAGTTGCACTGCCCAGGACTGAAACGTTAAGCGCCTAGGGCAAACTAATCATGAGAAACCCATTGTTGTTATTCTTAATATTCCTGTTCTGTTAAAAATAAATGTTTAGATGTTTAAAACCCTTACTGGCTGATCCTTCCCCAGATTCTGTGCCCGGGTTAACGGCGGGGGACGGTTGGTAGGGGATCTCTGTAAGGGTGATGAAGAGATCCTGGCTGTCGGGGAAATCAGCGTTGTAAGCGCTGTCGACTGCCTCATCCTCCTCATCTCCTTCCTCATCTTCCCCGTCCGCTAACATGTCCGAGGAACCGGCCGTGGACAATATCCCATCTTCAGAGTCCACGTCAGTGGTGGGGTAGTGGTGGCGGCCGCACCTAGGATGGAATGCAGTGCCTCGTAGAAAAGGGATGTCTGGGGATGGGATCCGGAGCGTCCGTTTGCCTCTTTGGTCTTCTGGTAGCCTTGTCTCAGCTCCTTGATTTTCACGCGGCACTGCGTTGCATCCCGGCTGTATCCTCTCTCTGACATGTCTTTAGAGATCTTCTCGTAGATCTTTGCATTCTGTCTTTTGGATCGCAGCTTGGAAAGCACGGACTCATCGCCCCACACAGCGATCAGATCCAAGACTTCCCGATCAGTCCATGCTGGGGCCCTCTTTCTATTCTGAGATTGCACGGCCATCACTGCTGGAGAGCTCTGCATCGTTGCCAGTGCTGCTGAGCTCGCCACGATGTCCAAACAGGAAATGAGATTCAAACTGGCTAGACAGGAAAAGGAATTCAAATTTTCCCGGGGCTTTTCCTGTGTGGCTGGTCAGAGCATCCGAGCTCGGACTGCTGTCCAGAGCGTCAACAGAGTGGTGCACTGTGGGATAGCTCCCGGAGCTATTAGCGTCGATTTCCATCCACACCTAGCCTATTTCGACATGGCCATGTCGAATTTAGCGCTACTCCCCTCGTCGGGGAGGAGTACAGAAGTCGAATTTAAGAGACCTCTATGTCGAACTAAATAGCTTCGCGGTGTGGACGGGTGCAGGGTTAATTCGATGTAACGGCGCTAACTTCGACATAAACGCCTAGTGTAGACCAGGCCTAAGAGATGTAATGTAGAAAGAATCAGCAAGATTTTTATATAGGCTGGATGTGAGGAGCAAGAGAAAAAATCTGAGTCGAAGATGATCCCCAGTTACAGGCCTGAGTGATAGGCAGAACAGTGGTGTTGTCCAAATGTTCAAAAAAGGAGTCAATGGGGAAGGTTTGGGGGATAAGATAAGGAGCTCTGTTTTAGCCATGTTTAGCTTGAACTGGCAACTAGACATCCATTAAATGTCAGAGAGAGAGGCTGCGATTTCAGCTTGGACAGAAGGAGACAGGTCTGGAGTAGAGAGCTTCTGTGAGTCATCAGCATAGAGAGTTGAATTTGTGTTTGTGGATGAGATTACCCAGTGATAAGGTATAGAGGGAGAAGAGAAGGGAACCAGGGACAAAGTCTCATGGAACTCCCATAGAAAATTGGAGGGAAAATTCATAGATTCCAAGACCAGAAGGGACCATTGTGATGATTTAGTTTGACCTGCTGTATAACATGCAATAGAAAGGTAGTTCCTGATTTACAATTACATTTTGAGACCTATCAGTTAGCCAGTTTTTAATCCATTTAATGTGTGCAATGTTAATTTTATATCATTCTAGATTTTAATCAAAATGTTGTACAGTTCCAAGTCTAACGCCTTACAGAAGTCTAAATATTATGTCAATACTATTACCTTTATCACCAAACTTGTATTCTATTAAAAAAATATCAAGTTTCAGAGTAGCAGCCGTGTTAGTCTGTATCCGCAAAAAGAAGAACAGGTTTATGCTCTCTGTATGTGTGTATATATATCTCCTCAATATATGTTCCATTCTATATGCATCCGAAGAAGTGGGCTGTAGTCCACGAAAGCTTATGCTCTAATAAATTTGTTAGTCTCTAAGGTGCCACAAGTACTCCTAAAAAATATCAAGTTAGTCTGATAAGGTCTATTTTCCATGAACCCATGTTGATTTGCATTAATTACATTATCCTCCTTTAGTTCTTTATTAATTAAGTTCTGTATCGACCACTCTATTATCCTGAGGAGGAGGATCCTTCAAAGGACATGCTGAAGGAGCAATTAGAAAGGTAGGAGGAGAACCAGGAGAGCATAGGGTCATGGAGGCCAAGGGAGGACAAGATTTCCAGAAGAGCATGATTGACTGTGGCAAAGACACGTCAAGGAGGATGAGGATGGAGTACTGGTTCTGAGGTTTAGCTAGGGAGAGGTCAGTAGAGACTTTGGCTAGAGTTGTAGTGGAGTGCTGGGGCAGATATTGGATTAAAAAGGCTCTAAGATAGAAATGGAGGAGAGGAACTTCAAACAGGAATTGTAAACAGCATGTTCAACGTGTTTAGAAGAGGAAATGGCATGGAGGGGGACATGGGAAAGGGTCTTCAATCAGGGCACTTCCCAGGCAAAACTGCTGTCCAGAATTGATTACTATTCAGTCTGTCCTGCAATAGGCTCTTAAGCCTCCTTTCGTATCCACAAAAGTTAATCCTCTGGCATTGACTTCAATATGATTTAAGCATATGCTTAAAAATTAAGCAAATGCTAGAGTGCTGTCCTGAATTGGGCCTAATTGCTAGAGCCAGAGGTTCTCAAACTGTGGTCCGGGACCCACCAGAGGCCATGAGTTCCATTCAGGTGGTCCGCAGATAGTTCCTTCTAAAGTGCGCGCCTGGGCAGCCGCACGCAAGAGAAGGAAGGGCCACCCAACTAATTAGTGGAGCTGTGGCTGTACTAATTAGGTGCCTGAACCCTGGAGAAGACGCACATGTAAGGTGAGATGGTGGCTTGTGGGGAATAAGGGGTAGATGGGAGGGGGCAGCAGGGTGAGAAGACTGGGTGGGGGAATTTGGGATGTGCAGGGCTGGGGTGGCCAGAGAAAGAGGCGACTTTCCCCAGTTCCAGGGCTGTGGCTGCTGGTGAGAGATGACCCTCCTTCCCAGCCTCAGCTCTGTGGCTGCTGTGGCAGGGGAGAGACCTGACTCCTTCCCAGGCCCAGCTCAGGGGCTGCTGTGGTGGGGGAAAAAGGGAGAGACCCCCCTCTTTCCCAGCCCCTGCTCAGGAGTTGCCACGGCTGGGGAGAGAGGGCACATCCATCACATTAGAAAGGTAAGACTGCTGATAGTAAAATATGAGTTGTATGCTTTTATTTGTAGAACAAAAAAAGTTATTTATTATTTTTTCTATATAGTGCTTTTATCCAAAGCGCTTTACAATAGTTAGCTAAAGGTACAAACAACATTTGGAAAGATCATTAAGTGATCCGCCGAAACCCTCAGCAATTTTCAAGTAGTCCATGAAAATTTTTTTTGAGAACCACTGGCCTAAGCTAATCACTAAATAACTAATCAGAATCTAACTATATTTCTGCCTCCCTTATTCACTAATGTATATATGCAGCTTTGGACTGAACTTATTTCAACAAATGGAAAATTCTCTATACAGTTTTTCAGTGTGATGATAACTAGAGTTCCAAGAGCAGTATTTTAGATAGAGTTATTTCTTCCTGTAGCAAATGGGAACATAGATCAAACCGAGAACAGTAGATTACTGAACAGGTTTCTCTGTTAAAACTGGAGAAAGGTAATATTGTTGTTCTGTATTTAAGTACATGAGCTTGAAAATCAACTCCTGCTAATGCACCTGTTGTTCTCTGATTTATCTGTAACCAATGTACTTCCATGTTTGGTCTAAGTATCAGAAGAATGCTAAATAAATGCTGTTTAAATACTTTGCAGTGGCTAGCTTAGCAGTTGACCGTAGCTCCACTGAGCATACCTGGGTGACGTAGTGGAAAAAAAGGCTTTCAACAGTGTTCTTTTTTGCTGTAAAATGAAAATCAATAAAGATTTGAATGATTTCAGGAAAGTATTGCAGCTTGAACTTCTCAAATTATAAAATAAGAGTACACAAAAGTATCCAGTGAACCTCTGAATAATAAAAATATTTTAAATAAGTTTTCCTTTTAATAATATATTTAATGCTTTTTAAGTGAAAATATGCAATATCCTTTTGATACTGCTGCAATGAAGAATCTACAGATCCTACAACCCGTAGCACCATTTTTGTTATTCTGCACCCCTGGGGTAAGACAGAAAGCAACATCCTGGAAACACTATAAATTGTCACAGCTGAAAAAATCTCTAAGGTTTTTGCTAAGTCATGGAGCTTGTTTCACATGAAGGAGATGTGAAACTAATGACTACATGCCTTAAAAGGAGATTTCACAGACGGGGGTACACTTACTTTTAGACAGTTGGTTACATTTTTGTGGTCTCTCTTTCACTGAAGGGAATACATTTCATTTGAGATGTGCAGTGAGATAGCATAAGGGAGTATGTACTGCCATTTCTGAGAGACCCTAATGACTTGTGACTGGTTTCACAATTTCTTTGAATGTCTGATGAAACTTAGAAAAAAGACTTGAGATGATTTTGTTTTCATTGTAGTATAGGCCCAATTTTGCTTCCATTGACATCTATAGAAATTTTGCCATAACTTTAGCATGACCAGAATCGGTCCCCTTCTGAGTTATCATGGACACAAACATTTCCAAACAGTGGCACCATCTTTCTAGTGCAGTGCACTATTTCCAGGTATCATTTTTCCTTGGAGATTGCAGCTCTTGAAAGCTTCCACACAGGGCAGAAGAATGTTAGTAAGTTTGTGATGTTTCTCTTTTCTCCTAAGTGCTCCGCCTCCTCTCCTAATTCCCACAATATAGAACTAGCAATTTAACCATTTAACAGATGAGTAATTTACTAGGTGGGGCTATCCCAAGTTTTTGATCGTATGGTGGGAATTTTGAATACTGCATTGGACCCAATTCAGTGCCTGTTATATGAGGGTGAGGAATGTAATGCACTCCTCCCCATTGTTAAATAAATAATGTGTCTGCCTGCTGCTGAAAATCCATCCCATATGACTATCATTCATTTGCCTGTATGTTTTGACTAATACAATGGGCACGAAATCTGGAAACCAGAAAAAGGATTTACTTATATATCAACACGAAGCAGTCTGAAATCTTCACCTTGCATGTGTGGAGACACAGCATCTGCACATTTCTTTGCACCATGTAAGACCCAGTAGAACTTGTTTTACTTTAATATTTAATTAAAATTTGTAGATTATTTATTTATTAACGGTATTTTGTTTATTATGAGCTCTTGCTGTTCCCTTGTCCGTGAGGACAATGTGATAGATGATTTCTACAATGCTATACTTGCTCAGTTAATTTGTTCTGTAAAATAGCTAGTATTCCGAGAATAATTCTTAACAAAAGTTACAAACAGCATGTTACTGTCAAAATACTTTAGGAGTAAAGTTTTGTTTGATACCAAACCATTAAATATGAGTAGGCACAGTATAGTTAATGATCCAAATGATTTTGGTGGGTTATATTATTTCAGTGTACCTTAATCAGGTAACTCAGGCAAAAACAGTGCCACTGAAAACAGATGTGCTGTTGTTGTTTTACTTTAACTACCATGTACTATTCAGTGTTATTCTATGGCCACCTATCTTGACAAACCAATTAGGGAACAAAACAAAAACCATGCTATGGAAACCATTTGAGTGAGAAATTAACAAGTAAATCAACACTGATACATTCTAATGTTTGAATGCTTGCAAACCAGTAGTCAAAAGACTTTTCACAAATGAGTAATCTGAACAAGACCAGTGCTCACACAGGTAGTTTGACTATGAGACCAGTAATATCTAGCTCTTATGTAGCACTTTTCATCCATTGATCTCAAAGCTCTTTACAAAGGAGGCCAGTGTCCTTATTCCCATTTTATGCATCAAGAATCTGAAATACTGAAAGGTGCCGTGACTTGTCCAGGGCCTCCCAGCAGCTCATAACAGAGCCAGGAATTGAACACTGGTCTCCTGAGTCTCAGAGTTCCAGTCCTGCGCTATAAACACTAGGCCACACAGTATTTTTATGATGGCTTCACTAGAGCATAGGTTCATGAAGTATGTTTTTACAAGGTGCCATCTGTGTAACTATTATTAATTGTATTATGGTAGCATTTGGAGACACCACTCTGGATGTGAACACCATTGTGCTAGGCACTGTACAAACACAGAGTAAAAGCTAGCAGTTTGTAAACTCCTCTAGGAGTTTATAATCTATATAAACAAGACAGTCAAATAAACCAAGGAATTGCTTTTTGCATTTGAATAGGGATGTTTACAGCATGTAAAAATGCAGGTAATCCATTAGTATATGATATAACCTTGAATTTATTCAGGGCTTTCATTCAGCACCATTTAAAATCTGAGAGAAAGAAGGTTTCATAAGTTTTAGACAGCTTTTTTAGAACAGGACAGTCAACAATTCAGGGACTTTACAAAGGAAATTAAATTTCAAATATTGCTATTTTTTCTTCAGGCAAAACATTTTGCTATGTGCTCTAAATATATTAAGACTGTTGCTAGAGAACTTACACTCTTGGAGACAGGAATTGTAACTTGAGAAATTTAAGGAGGTTGATCTCCAGATGGGAATGCATAATGAGAATTAATTAAAATTGATTTGGAGGAGTAGCATTCTCATTTGCCAATGTGGGAAACTACTGTAAGGGGAGAAATTCTCCAAGAGCTTTTGGCTGGAATAGGAACTGGGCTGTTTCTTTAGTTGTGGGTGCATAACTGCTAAACTCCTTTATGCATGTAGTTCCATGAATTTAAGTGGATTATTTACATTGGGACAAATTGTGATACCTTTACACATGTTGAGTGCTTTACTACTCAAGTTGTGTCTTCAGTGAAACTGCTCAAGGAGTAAAGATATCACAATCTAGTTCATATGCCCAATCCTGCCTTCCCCATGATTCATTTGTTTGTGTCATCATCTATTATGGCTTAACTTTTAAAACATAAACTCTTTGGGACAAGGACTCATTTTCTCTGTGTTTTTATACAATACCTGGCACAATGGAGCCTTGACCTGGTTGGCTTCTAGGCACTACGACAATCTAAATGTTTAATAATAAAGCAAGGTAGCCCTCACCCATGTCAGGTTGAACTTTGCTACAAATTTAGAGTTTTACTGTACAAATCTAGGTCTAATAGAAATGTTTGCATGAATTTTAAAAATTCTAAAGGAAACAATGTTTACAAATGAAAAATATTTTTCTGCTATATTTGCAACCTAAATATTGCAGCATTCTGTTAATGATTGTAAACAACGTGACATTAACTAGAAGCTGACAATAAGTAGTGAAACTGACTCATCTGTTTTCATTGTCCAAACAGAGAAATGCAAAATTTAAACGGAAAGCATAATTAGTGAGAAGTAAATTGAATTTTCAACATTTTCAATCTCAGTAATCTAAGATGTGAATAGCAACACAGACAAGAATATTTTTTTATTTAAATTATTATGTTCACCTGGCAGTGTCCTTTTCTTAAAGAAGAACTAAAGAGGAAATATTAGCATGTGGTAGTATGAATGTGGGGATAATGAAGTTGACTTCATCCATATTTGGCAGGAGTGAATCTTTTGGACAGAGTTTTTAGCATTAGTAAGATATTGTGAAAAATATAATCTAAATGTTTTCACATCAGTGTTTTCCTGTCCAAGGTTTTTGAGAACAAATATGAAAAATATGTAGCTCTTCTTGGAAACAAAGGTCCCAACCCTGCCTCCATTCATGTGCTAGCTTTACACATGTGAGTAGTCCCATTGGCTTCAGTTTCATGTGTTTTTTTAGGGTGGGTGCCTAAATGAACTTTCTGCAGATTGGAAAAGTAAAAATGTACCTTTTCTAAGAAAATGGCTTGTCAAAGTAAAGTCTGGATGATTCTTACGATTGAGTATTGATGTGCGAGAAAACCAAGAACAAGAGTTCCATACTTATGGTTCCTATTTGTCACAAGTTTAGGAGAAAAAGTTACCTATATTTCTGACATAAATGGTCTTGTGGATAACTTGGTCAGCATGAATGTGGAGATGAATATCTGTAATGTCCTTCAGAGCCCCTGGAGGAGATTATGGCAACACAAAGATGCAGCAGCCTTCTTCCAGCAAAGATCCCATAGATAGAAAGCACAGCCCCAAAATGGAGGTTTTGGTCCCAGGAGGGGACATGGCTGGGCTGCCAAGGGGATGCTCCAAATATCAGTAGCCAGTGATAGTGATTTTTCCTTCTCTTTTCCCCACTTTCTCTATCTTCTATTTCCCAGCCCCTGCATCAGAGCCCCAGAGGACAGCAGGGACCTACCCTGGGATTAAATCTCCCTGTACATGCAAGCACGAATCTAGACCAAGTGTTAGGTTTGCAGATAAAAGGAAATTATATGAAGCAGTGAAAGGAGAAAAGCTAGGCAGATGATCAAAATAAAATATTTCAATTACCAAGATACGCAAAAATGTTTTCTTAGGAATTAAAGTGGCCATTGATTTATGTGATAGGGAGTCCAACAACCCTGCAGAGGTTGCATGTGATCTTAACGTTTGTTCTAATGTATTTTAGAATTAAATTGTACAGCAGAAATCTTCCACTCAAACAGAGTTCCTACTGTCTTCAAGTGCAAGTTCATTTCAATTCACCACTTGATTTCATTTCAGGCTCTCCCCAACAAGCCAAACCATGTTCAGGGAAAAATTAAAAGCAAACGAATATTCTCTCCTTGTTAATGGGGTGGTATAAAGAATAGCACTGAAGACAAATTGAGCTAGATTAGAGGATACAGGGCAGGCTCTTGATGACATTGGGTTTGGATTTACCCATTTTGCCAATTGAAGGCAGTTTTCTGCTCCAGTATTAAGATGCTGTTTACAGTCTAACTAAAGACAGTAGTTTAGTATCCCAAATAACTTATAAAGAGACTTTTTGAGAAGCAATCTGATGCAATATAAGGCGCAAAGATTCTCGTTCCACTGTGGTTCTCAGAACTTGAGTTTACAGGGGAGAGCTTTAGTTGCTTCTTTATTTATTCCACACTGGCTACTTGTGCTTTGGGGCCAGAGGACTTTATTTATTTATTTGCTGCTAGTCCTGTCCATCAGAGCCTACAAATTAAGCTGTCAAGAGTAAATCTTTTTCCTTTCCAGTACATTTAATTACTAAATATTAAATCTGCTAAATGCCAACTTTCTCTTTTTTTTTTATCGCCCCCCTACTGAGCTTTGAAGATCTTGGTTCCCACAGAAGTTGCTCAGAGATAGCAAGCAATCTATTCATAGAGCTTCAAAGGAGGAAATTTGCCCGCTAAACAGATTCTGTTAGATATGGATTCTTATATCCCCCTTATCATCTGAGAACCTACCAATAGTGCATGAAGCAATGTGACTAACATCTGAGGTTCATTCTGTATCTCATCCTGTCCCCTAAGGGAGAATCATACGTGCAGTACAGGCATTTGTTTTGGTAGGGTTTTGGTTTTAGTTTTTTGGGATTTTATAATGTACACACTACTATATGTTTATATTAGAGAAGTCAAGCCAAAGAAGTGTGCCTTGCACATGGAGTGGAAGGTGGTGAGGATTGTAATAATCCTTAGTTATGGTGTTGTTTCATACTCTTGGATCAGCCCTTGAGAAAACTGTTTCTTCTGCATAGACAAACTTTACCCTTATGGTGGAAAGTTCCATTAGACCAGAGGAGCTGTTGACCTTGGGCTCCATCCCAGAGCTTTTGGTGATCTTTTAGATATCCTGGTGTGACAGATATTGCAGAGATTGTAAACAACTGCACAGAGGTACCCCCCTCCAGGGTGATTTGCATATAGTGGTTCAAAGTTGGATTTCCAGAGACCAATAGACAAAGAACAGGATTTTGGTTTAAAAAGGCTGAGTTTCAACTGACCCAAGGGCTTCTTTCTGATACAACAAATGGATATGAACTTTTGTCCAAGGGGGCCCAAATCCTGCTGAAGGGTTGGAAGGACTTTGGCCTACTGGGTCCCTATAACACTGATGTGTGTATGCTGTTATGTTTAGTGTGTGTGCCATATCTGTTGATGGTTTCTATGTGTTTTCTCAGTAATGCTTCTACCTTAAGAATAAATGTGCTTGCTTAGAAGGAGCTGGGTGGTAACTTGTAAGCCCTTGGGAGAAAGCACAGCACAGGCACTGGCCTTTAGGCAGACTGGCTTGCGGGGATATCACAGTGTAAGGCAGGGAGTTGTGCAGACTTAAAAACCTATGGTCAGAAGGGAGTGGGACAAGAGTTCCAGCTCAGAGACAGGTGATGCCTGGAGGCCTGAGACCTCACTGGAAACTCTTACAATGGGCCATGGAGAGGGAATACAGGCGAAACTATCACATCTGGGGCCAGGACATTGAGCAACTTGAAGATAAACATTCAGATTTGGACAGGAAGTCAGCACAAAACTGTTGGGCAACTTAGACTCTGTTTTGAGGAATTAAGGTTTACATACACCTTGAACTGTCCCTTTGTGTGGGGGTGAGTCTCACTCTTGGGGCTCTCTACCCAGAAAAAAATATATATAGTTGTCAGGGATGCCCAGGCTCCCACTGGCCCTTCATTTTGGCTGCATATTGGGATGATGTAGCCCAGAGATAGGACAAAAAGTGAATCAGGGAAAAAAGCATCAAAGCAGAGAGTAGCGCAGCTGTTAATTGGGAATAGAATTCATGAACCTTGCCTTCCAGGTGCCACAACTCTCAATTTTAGCTGGCTGGCTCCCTGTTCTGATACCAACAGTCTTTAGAAGTATCTGTGGTCCTATGTTTTTACTGTTGTTTGGGCTGACGAGGTGACAAGAAATGTTCTTGTGCTAGCGGCCTCTCTTCGTGTAAAATACCATCAAATAACGCCCCCCACCCCAGTTCCCTGTTTGGTGCAAAAATGTGGGTCCTGTCCATGACTGCAGTCTCAGAGATGCTTCTAGGGTCAATTTGAATATTTAGTCCCTAAAGCCTCATCAGGAGAATCCATTTTAATGCCAAATTTGATCAAAATAATTTTGTTTTTTAAATGCTGGATGGTATAAACATATTTAAAAAAAGATGTAGTTTTGGATCTTTGATTGTTTTAAGGGTTAGAATTTAAAAACAGCCTCAGTTTAAAAATGAAAAAAGATCAGACATTCACACTTAAGTGGCTACTACTTAATAATTTCCATCGAGATTTTTAGTGTTCATTCTTATTGTCCAAACCTCTCCAGTCTGTGAAACTGGACTTATGCTCTTTTACAATAAAAGAAGTTTTATAATAAAACTTTTATAATTTCTTCTTTTGTAGTAAAAAAAGAAAATGTGGAAATGGCAAAAGTGCTAAATGACTTTTCTGTTTCAATTTTCATCAACAAGTGGCAATTGGACACCTAACTTAATGAATGCCAGTGAAAATGAGGCAGGATCAAAGGCTAAAATAGGGAAAAATTTAAAAGCTAAAAATTACTTAGACAAGTTAGATGTCTTCAAGTTGTCAGGGCCTGATGAAATGCATCCTAGAATACTCAAGAAGCTGACTGGGGACATATCTGAAACATTAGTGATGATCTTCAGAAAGTCATGGAAGCCAGGTGAGATTCAAGAGAACTGGAAAATGGCAAATGTAGTGCCAATCTATAGAAAGAGGAATAAGGACAACCCAGAGAATTACAGACCAATCAGCTTAACTTCAGTACCTGGAAAGATAATGGAGCAATTAATTAAACAACCAGTTTGCAGACACCTAGAAGATAATACATGATAAGTAACAGTCATCATAGATTTGTCAAGAACAAATCATGTCAAACCAACCTAATTGCTTTCTTTGACAGGGTAACAAGCCTTATGTATATGAGGGAAGCAGTAGATGTGATCTATCTTGACTTTAGTATGGCTTTTGATACTGTCTCGCATGACCTTCTCATAAACAAACTAGGTTTATGAGAACCTAGATGGAGCTCCTATAAGGTGAGTGCATAGCCGGTTGGAAAACCGTTCCGAGTGGTTCACAGTCAAGCTTGGAAAGGCATATCGAGTGGGGTCCTGCAGGGATCAATTCTGGGTCTGGTTCCGTTCAATATCTTCATCAATGATTTAGATAATGACATAGAGTATACACTTATAAAGTTTGTGGACAATACCAAGCTGAAAGGGGTTGCAAGTGCTTTGGAGAATAGGATTAAAATTCAAAATTATCTGGGCAAACTAGGGAAATGGTCTGAAGTAAATAGGATGAAATTCAATAAGGATAAATACAAGGTACTCCACTTAGGAAGGAACAAACAGTTGCACACATGCAAAATGGGAAATGGCTGCCTAGGAAGGAGTACTGCAGAAAAGGGTCTGAGGACATAGTGGGTCACAAGCTAACTATGAGTCAACAGTGTAACTCCGTTGCAAAAAAAAGGCACCTTTGAAGAGATCATAATGTAACTTAGATAACAGAAGTAAAGCCAATCGAGGGGAGGGAAGGGACACATGTAAGCAAGGAGAAGGAAATACAGCTCTCAGGAATGCAAAGGACTAAACTGTTGAATATATTTCTGTTGGTTTTGTTTATTTTTGTTGTTCAGTTTTCATACTGCATTATTTTATGACTCCTGGTCTGAATGAATGGTGTAGAAGTCTTGGGACCAGTCTTACTTCTACTGAAAGAGTCATTGGGAAGCTTTGTCATTGACTTCAGCCATCAGCAGGCTCTTTTCTGATTCTCTAGGGTTAAACTTAGATTCTCTTAAATAAGTAAATCAGATGTTAATAGTGATATTTTTGCCCCCCTGCCACCTAAATTGGAGTGCAGCTATAAGAATCGGTGGTTATTTTCCATTAAGCATTTTGCCAAGTCAATCAGTGATCATGCTGAATTTCTTTTCCAAAATAAAACTGTTCTTAATATATTTGTGTAAGCCATATTTCTGTGTGCTGATGGTCTCCACAAAGAATCTCGTGTTTATGCTAAAAGGCTCTGGCTTGATCACATACAATGTGGGTAAAGAAGTAGTGACAGACTGGAGGGAAACTACTTTTTTTTTTTTAAACTGAGTTGATTTGTTGGGTCGGATGAAAAAGTTGCTTGAACACAGTTCACAATATTTGGTTAGTAATCCAGTGGAATGTCTGAGGCATTTTTGTTTTTCCTTTGGAGCCAAAAAATCACTTCAGCTCTAATACTCAATGCCACCAGCCAGAGGCTGAGTTACTCTACCTAAAGGTGAGCAGAGGAGGGCTGTGACTTGGACTGTTAGCAATTTTCATTAAGACTGGCAGGGGAGCTTTTTCTGGCACGGAGTATGCTCTCTACATCTCTGCCAAAAACCATGTTTGCAGATTAAAGACATTTAAAATGACACTAAAATTAAGTTTGCTTTTACTGAAATGAAAAATGTGCCATGACTGACTGACTGAACTACCAGTCAGCCCACCGTAGACCTGTCCAGCTAATGTCTGAGTGCCATAGTGAAGAAGAAATCCAGTTTAGGAGAACTAACATGTGCAACTTTCAAAAGAAATCTGAATCTGTTGAGCTAAAGGACTTTGGAAAATGCACATGTGCTTTCTGAGTTTCAGCTGAAGCAAAACACCAAACCAGTTGCCTTGTCCCACTTCCAGTTTTCCAAACTCTGCACTTTAAAGTGTTTGTGGGGAAGAAGGTCCCCTCTCCACACATCCTGTGAGGTTGAATGATGTCTTTGTCCATTCTTTAGCTGGAGTGCAGCCATCCTAGAAGTTTCATGAAAATAGAGGTTGCTCAAAAATATGGAAAGCTCTTTAAAGCCCTTTGAGTTGATATGTGCTGTATAAATCGAAGAGAGTCGTCATGATGATTATAATAATAATATTGAGGCAAGCCATGTTTATTTGCCTCTGGACAAAAGAATGAGTATTTGGGATTCACCAGTGCTCTGTCTAATTTAGTCTTTCAATTTATTATGCAATCATTATGGAACTTGGATACTAGGTTCTTCAGTGTTTTATGAAACCTTTAATCGGGTGGTGTTTCCACCTTGCCGCTAATACAGCATGCCTGTGCCCACCTACCCAGGATGAAGTCCAAATTTAACCTATCCCAGAGCTTTTCTTTATTGTTAACTTAAATATTGTTATTTGTATTGCAGTAGCACCTACTAACAAGAAACAGAAGCTTCCTACCCATATTTGCTCCTGGCTGTTCCTAGAATTGCTTCCTTCAGGACTTCTCTGTAGCTACTCCTAGATAACTTTGCCTCAGAGAGACACTCACAGCCTTTTATATTCTAGATTGGTGCTAAGACTTCCCTGGCATGGTTGCGAAGGCAAGTCAGTAGATTCACTCTGCTGCTTTATGCATGGCCGAAGGCCCTCACAGTGGGTTACGGACCCTTATTTTTCCTTTCTCGCTGGCCCCTGACATAACATAAGGGACCTGGCAAAGGGAAGATTTCTTTCACTTGCAGCTACTTTTGGACGATTACCTTATTTCTTTGTATTGCCAAATCACCATATAGGACTTGGCTGGCAACCTAAAAGGTTGAGGGATCACATGGGAGTCATTCTGTTTGTGGAATCAAATTCTAGAAACCACATAAATCCTGAAAAATAGGGCTTCATGTTGTTGTCTTGTGAGAGGCCTACAAGCAACGAAATCCATGCCCCCAAGCTGGAGTCAGATTACAAAGTTGCGGTGGGTAGGTGGGTGGAGGGGGTGTTCCCCCACCTCCTTGCTCCCAGTTTTCCTTTCCTTTCCTTTAATTGGAGCTAGCTTATATCCCATTTCCCTGGGATGCAGAGGACCCCCTATGTGCTCATTTCAATTTTCCTTAATTGGTGGAGGGCAGCAATAAGCCATCCATGCCAAGGAGAGGGATCAGCACAGGGGCGAATTTCACCCGCACAGAGAAGAAAATTGCAATCAGACACTTCGAAGCAGCCTAGAAAACTATAGAATTACTCACCTTCAACCCTTAGTAACATTAGGGTGAGGATCCTGAATTAGGAATCCTTATTGGCTGAGTTGTATTATTTAATCCGACAAAATGGGGATTTAGAAATATACCTCCATGAGTCAGACTTGTAAAATAGTGTGGGTCAGATCCCCAGCTGGTGTAAATTGGTGTAGCTTTGTTGACTTTAATGGAGCTACAACCATTTACCCCAACTGTGAATATGGCCCTTTAAAATTTAGTAAATGAAAAGTTATGCATATAACATTTAAAAACAAGATCTCGAGAAAACATAATTTATGTACATGCTATATAGTGTCTATAGCACAGAATGGAGGAAACAAAAATGTTACATATATACTATGTGCAAAAATTACTGTTTCCTGCTGGTAAATTTGTTCTTAAAGTTAGACTGCTAAAGAGTATCCTTTGTTCAAGTTGAAATAACACTATTACTTCTAGTATCATGTTGTCATGTTTTCCATGCCTTTTTCCCTTTATAAATTAAAATGCTGCTAGATGACGGAAGCCATTGAATACTTGTAAGAGTTACCTTATTAGGTTTCAGAGTAGCAGCCATGTTAGTCTGTATCCGCAAAAAGAACAGGAGTACTTGTGGCACCTTAGAGACTAACAAATTTATTCGAGCATAAGCTTTCGTGGACTACAGCCCGGAAGTGGGCTGTAGTCCACGAAAGCTTATGCTCTAATAAATTTGTTCGTCTCTAAGGTGCCACAAGTATTCCTGTTCTTATTAGGTTTGCATTCTATGAGTACATTAGGTAAGTTGGTAAGGAGGGATGGTGACATTCTCTTGGTTGTAGGCTAATAAGAAGATCATGCAGTTCATAATTTTGGTATTCATTTACATTGACTCTTTGAGGGCTGAGGAGCAGACATCTCACCCTAGAATTATTACAGAAGAGCGATGAGATTTTAATACAGTAGAATCATAGGGCTTGATTCATGATTCTTTGCTTATTTGCCTTGCAGTGATGTAAATTTGGAGTAACTCAATAGAAGTCAATGGAGTTACACAAGTGTAAATCAGAGATAGAAATTTACACAATGAAATTACAACAGCATAAAATGGATGCAAGTGAGGGAAAAATTGACCATAATATTTTACTTATTGTTTTATATATATCTATATATATATATATAACTGTATGGTTAAAAGGCAAAGATCCACTTTCAAATCAAATCTACTTTCTGTAGGAGAATTCAGTTGTAGCCTGATTCTGTTTGAATGCTTCAGGAATAGTCAGTCATTCCACTAGAGCTGGGGCTCAAAGAATATCTTCAGGAATCCTGAAAAAGGAAGTTTTTCATATTATAGCAGTAAGGCAGAGATGTTTGTCTAGACTATACTTTAATGGAATGTAGTAAATTGTAGATTCCACATTTTTGTAGCTATCTTACACTTGAAAATTCTACTAGAAAGTTGATTTTTTTTAAACCAACACTTCTTTTTATCAAACTAGTATTTGATGTCTGTGAAGCCAAATCAATGTAGTTTGCTTAGTATTTAGGAATTGTTGTGATGTCAAGTTAAGACCACTCGTGTTGCAAGAAAAGTAATAATTTTATAAAATTTGTCTACATTTTTCATTCAATATCTTTTTATACCAAAGAGCCTTTTTTCTAAACTGAATATTTTTGCAGATTTTTTTCGTCTTTTTTCAAAATTTTCCCATTTACAAACATTTCATATTTTTGAAACAGAAAACTGATTTTTGTTGGCTTTTCCCCCTTTTTGTTTTCTCCTCACTTCTCTCCCCCCTTTCTTTTTTACCATTTTGTTTTTGAGGAGATAAAAGCGTGGAGAAAGAAAGAAGAAAGTGATAGGGTGGGGGAATTCATTTTTTTATGTCAAAACAGTGGAAATTTGAATCAAGAGTTTTCCCCAAACTTTTTTTCTCAAAACATACTTGCAATTATTCAACTAACTCTAATAAATTCCTTATTGTGCTAGCATACAAGGGTAGAAAGAAACAGTGTATAGACAAGGCAATTATAGTTGTATTACCTTAACAGTTAGTCAGCATGTCCCATGCATTGATAGTAGTTCCTTTCACTGTTGTAATTAGAAACAGTTCTGCTTCTGTCAGCTCTGTATACTCAGTCTTCTCAGATTTGTTTTCTGTTGTAATTTTCAAAATGCCATAGGTAGCTGGAAAAAAGTGAGTTGAAGAATAAAATGCATACATGTTATCTGGCAGCTCTTTAAAGAAGATTTTGTTTGTGTTTTCCTTTCCTTTTCTCTCCTTCAATCACAGGATCTACAGATTTCTGAACATTTCAGGATTTTGTTTGTATTGCTCACATCATAAAGTATATCAAGCTGCAGGAGGGCATCTTAAAGTCATAAACTAAATTGTTTTTATACCATGAGGGTAAGAATCCTATGTTTTGACTCTAAGCTGGACAAATGGAGTCAAAGAGAGTACACATATATTACTGTGATGTCATTTTTATAAAGTGATTTTGTCTCCCCAGGCACGCTTTAATGCCTTACAGATAAATCACTTCTGTCTCTGTCAGTGACAGTGACAATATCTGCAGTCTTTATACATCCAGGAAGCCAGTTGGCAGGACAAATTACACACTGGGGCAGTTTGATAAGAGTAAGATGGGGAAAACAAAAATTCAATTCCCCATTCATCACTGAAAAATGTCAGAGCTAAGTTGTAATGTGAATCCAGAAACCAGAGCTGTCACTTACACAGCTAATTGTAATGGATAGTGCACACTGGGGAGGTGGGAGGGGAGGACCCAAAGGCAGGGGAGGGAGGAGCAAGTGGGATTGAAACAAATGAACATACCACCATGACTCATGAATGAAAAATTGGAAGCACTTTCCCAAAAGTTATGTGTATCAGTGTTGGGCGTTTCTACTTAGTCTGATTGATAGCAGTGGAACAGGGAAGATGACATTGACCTTGGCAACACAACCAATAGTTTATATTCATATGCAAGAACTGTTATTGACCAATTTTGTCAGTTTAGAAGGAGCCAGTGTAATTTGTGCCAACATCAAATGGGCACTTTCCTTTTTCCTCCACTCTTGCTTTGTATACATAAGCATATATTTGTGCTTGCAGTGTTGAGCAAATCCCAGTGCCTGCTTATGGTAGAGTTTGTGCTTTTTCTCCTATAACCTGTCAGGGTAAAAATGAAGTACAGGATCTAATCCATTAGAGCTTTTTAGTGAAGAATAAACAGACATACTTAAAAAGAAGTTATCAGCCCTTTAGAAGAAGAAAGTAAAAACAGTATTAAATCTTGGAATCATAGAAGACACCGTAAGGGACTGCTATAGATCATCTAGTCCAGTCCTCTGCACTCAAGGCAGGACTAAGTAATAACTAGACAGTTCCAGACAGGTGTTTGCCTAACTTGTTCTTGAAAACCTCTAATGACGGAGATTCTACAACTTCCTTAGGCATATTTAATTACAGAGAAAAAGGTGAAAATTATGAGAGAAGCAGGATCGACAGTAAGTAATTATGTCACCTGTGGCAAGGCCAGAGAAGTGCATCAAGAATCTAGAACTTGGGGAGTATATAGAATTACATCCCAAAAACCTATATTAAAAGAATGTTACAGTTGCAAAGTCAAGCTCTCCAAATTTTGGGAATGCCAGAATTGAGGTTGCCAGCAGAGTGAGCATTGGAAGCACAAAGAGAGAATCTCCCTGATGTCAGTTCCAGTGCCTGGTTCCACAGCAACCCCTGGCACCTGTTAGGAGCAGGGGAAATTTCTGCTCAGCCCAGCAGCTCCAGGCTGGAGTATGTTCTGTGAGGATGGTGCAATCTGGTTACAAATAGGAGCTGTGAGGTGATGGCTTAACCTATAGGCAGAACTTTGTGGTAGGTGTTAGTGGCTCAGTAAGGGAGGGGGGGCTTTGACATCCAGTTCTGTGGAAATTTGGCAGATCATGGGAGACAGAAGAGGTAAAGTGTAAGAGAAATAATAGCAAGAGCACCTGGTGGCATGGGGCTGCTGTACTGTGATTTTTGTATCAGCGGCCATATATGTCTGCCTGTTTGTGTGTGCAAGAGGTGTGCCAGCAGCACTGCCTGGAGGCAGAACATGTCTAGGAGCACTGTAGGGATCACGCTGAGGAGCAGCTCCTATGCCTCCATTTTGTTGGTCCAGCATGTGGTCTCCCAAGGTCAGACTGCCAGGATTGTCTGTTTGTTTGTGCAGCACCTAGCACAATGGGGCATCAATCCTGATTGGGTCTTCCTGGTGCTACATATATGTATTTATGGGAAGCATTAGGGATTACCAAGACCAGGACTTTCCTTAGAAATGAAAAATCCTGAGGTCTCTTTTTTCAGAGGAATCTTTTTAGTTTTGAAATTATGGCAAGTGTTTGAATCAGATCAAACAGAAATCAGACAGATGAGAATGATTTCTTACTTTGAGCCCATTTAAATCCCAAATTGCTCTTAATTGAGATCACAGAACCATTCAACACGTTATTGATTAAGCATCTTCATGGATATGAGTCCCATGGTATGAATGCACCCAAAACTGGACCCGGTGCCTTCCAGCACAAAGTCTTTGGGATCTCCACAGTCTGCCATTGCCACGTGATTTCAGAGGGGAAGCTGATTCCATCCCTCAACAGCTGTTACAGGAGGTGGAGGTTGTGAATCTGCTCTCCTCCCACTCTAACTTCTATATAGCCCCAGTTGAGGAAAGGGAAAATGGTACAGTCCCCTGAGATTCTACCTGCCCAGCCCCACTACAGGTGATATTTTTGTCCCTCTTCCTTCTAACAGCTCCTTGAGGGTTCCTGAAACCTCTCGTCCATTGCAGGCAAAGATAATGTCTATGGATGGGCTGAGGCAGGGAGATATTCATTTGAAAGAGCGTCCCATCAGCATCTCTGTATCCCTTTGCTCCAGTGTCTCAGAGGGTCACAATTTGGCAGCTGTTATTTAGTTGCTTTTACTAAAAGATAATTTTAGAAGAAAGGTTTCCTTTTTCTTGATCACTTACAATATCCCCCTTCACTAGAAACCCAATAATGTAGTACACGGTTTGAGTTCTCTGAGTGCTTTTATCCAATAGGAAATGCCTCTAGCAAATATTAGAATCTTTCACTATAAAGTTCTAACTGATTTAAAAACAAATAGAATATACTTGAATTCTCTCTCTCTCACACACACACACACACACACACACACACACACACACACACACACACAAAATCAGTACAGCCACAGTTAGCTTACAGGATTTTTTCATTGGTGGAATTTAAGCTGTGTATGGTACATGGATGCATCCCAGTGTGGGTCTGATGTGGAAGTACACAAACATAACACACAGAATTGTTTGCAGGTGTATTGAGATTGATGTTTGGTGTTTGCTGAGGTCTTCAAGCTTCAGAAGGGGAGCAGAGTAAGAAGAGGATCTGTTGAAAATAATCCAGTTGCCAGATATATATATATTTTAAACCAGAAATTTAGGGAAAATATTAAATCCTTGGACAGTTTTTTAACTTGTCTAACCAGACTTGTTATCTGTCTTGCAACAGATAACAGTATCACTAACGTTGGCTTTGTGCATGACAGGCAAATTGCACATCAGAATGAACTTTTCCTGAACTGTTTTTCTTAAGTACTATATTGGACACACTTATCCTTTTCCTGAGTGTCAGACATGCATCTTCCATTTTGTTCCACTTTCTTTTCACTAAATAACACTTATATGTGAACAATACAAGAAAAATCTCAATCCCCATTACTGTGTATTGTCACTTCAAATGTGTGAAATCCTAAATATTGTAATATAGGACCAGTTTAACTGAGTACCTGCCCGCTGCCCTGCATCTCATTAAGGCATGCCAGATCTGTGAGCCTAGAGCCGAGATACAATACTGAAAGGGCATAGTTCTGTCCAGGATACCTGGTTTTGGAATACTCTATTGTGTCTACTCCTTTATTATGTGGAGCAAGTTTCCCTGTCTGGGTAAACAGATATGCCCTAGCTCTGCTTGAGCTAGTGCTCTAAAAATAGCAGGGTGGACATTGTAGCACTGGCTGTGGCATGGGCTAGCCACCTGCGTATGATGGACGGGCAGGCTTCTATGCCAGCAGCTAGCCCATGCAGCCACCTGTTCTGCAACATCCACATCACTATTTTAGCATGCTATCTTGAGCAGAGCTAGTGCCTGTCTGTCTACCCGGGGTAAGAGGTTGCGGTGTAGATGTACCCTATGGGGCCTGATCTTGGAAGGTGATGAATACCTCCAGCATATTGCAGGAGGTATTCAGAACCCTTTGAGAGCTGCCCTATCTCCTTGAAGGCCAGTATAATATACTGCATCCCTGGCACCCTTCAAGGCAGGACTGAAGGGTTTTTTTGTTTTTCTTTCTTATGGCTGAGCTGTTTGGACAACATGCATTTTGTGGGGAGGGACTGGGATTTGCCTTTTGACCCTTCACCTATGAATCATAGAATATCAGGGTTGGAGGGGACCTCAGGAAGTCATCTAGTCCAACCCCCTGCTCAAAGCAGGACCAATTCCCAACTAAATCATCCCAGTCAGGGCTTTGCCAAGCCTGACCTTAAAAACCTCTAAGAAAGGAGATTCCACCACCTCCCTAGGTAACCCATTCCAGTGCTTCACCACCCTCCTAGTGAAAAAGTTTTTCCTAATATCCAACCTAAACCTCCCCCACTGCAACTTGAGACCATTACTCCCTGTTCTGTCATCTGCCACCACTGAGAATAGCCGAGCTCCATCCTCTTTGGAACCCCCCTTCAGGTAGTTGAAGGCAGGTATCAAATCCCCTCTCACTCTTTTCTTCTGCAGACTAAATAACCCTAGTTCCTTCAGCCTCTCCTCGTAAGTCATATGCCCCAGCCCCCTAATCATTTTCGTTGCCCTCCACTGGAATCTCTCCGATTTGTCCACATCCCTTCTGTAGTGGGGGGACCAAAACTGAACACACTACTCCAGGTGTGGCCTAACCAGTGCTGAATAGAGGGGAATAATCACTTCCCTCAATCTGCTGGCAATGCTCCTACTAATACAGCCCAATATGCCGTTGGTCTTCTCGGCAACAAGGGCACACTGCTGACTCATATCCAGCTTCTCATCCACTGTAATCCCCAGGTCCTTTTCTGCAGAACTGCTGCTGAGCCAGTCAGTCCTCAGCCTGTAGCAGTGCATGGGATTCTTCCTTCCTAAGTGCAGGACTCTGCATTTGTCCTTGTTGAACCTCATCAGATTTCTTTTGGCCCAATCCTCTAATTTGTCTAGGTCACACTGGACCCTATCCCTACCCTCCAGTGTATCTACCACTCCTCCCAGTTTAGTGTCATCTGCAAACTTGCTGAGGGTGCAATCCACGCCATCCTCCAGATCATTAATGAAGATATTGAACAGCCCCAGGACAGACCCTTGGGGCACTCCGCTTGATACCTGCTGCCAACTAACATGGAGCCATTGATCACTACCCGTTGAGCCCTATGATCTAGCCAGCTTTCTATCTACTTTATAGTCCATTCATCCAGCCCATACTTCTTTTACTTGCTAGCAAGACTACTGTGAGAGACTGTATCAAAAGCTTTGCTAAAGTCAAGGAATAACACGTCCATTGCTTTCCCCTCGTCCACAGAGCCAGTTATCTCATCATAGAAGGCAATTAGGTTAGTCAGGCATGACTTGCCCTTGGTGAATCCATGCTGACTGTTCCTGATCACTTTCCTCTCCCCTAAGTGCTTCAGAATTGATTTCTTGAGGTCCTGCTCCATGATTTTTCCAGGGACTGAGGTGAGGCTGACTGGTCTGTAGTTCCCCAGATCCTCCTCCTTCCCTTTTTTAAAGATGGGCACTACATTAGCCTTTTTCTAGTCATCTGGGACCTCCCCTGATCGCCATGAGTTTTCAAAGATAATGTCTAATGGCTCTGCAATCACATCAGCCAACTTCTTTAGCACCCTTGGATGCAGTGCATCTGGCCCCATGGACTTGTACTCGTCCAGCTTTTCTAAATAGTCCCGAACCACTTCTTTCTCCACAGAGGGCTGGTCACCTCCTCCCCATACTGTGCTGCCTAGTGCAGCAGTCTGGGAGCTGACCTTGTTCGTGAAGAAAGAGGCAAAAAAAGCATTGAGTACATTAGCTTTTTCTACATCCTCTGTCACTAGGTTGTCTCCCTCGTTCAGTAGGGGGCCCACACTTTCCTTGACCGCCTTCTTGTTGCTAACATACCCCAAGAAACCCTTCCTGTTACTCTTAACATCCCTTGCTAGCTGCAACTCCAAGTATGATTTGGCCTTCCTGATTTCACTCTTGCATGCCTGAGCAATATTTTTATACTCCGCCCTGGTCATTTGTCCAATTTTCCACTTCTTGTAAGCTTCTTTTTTGTGTTTAAGATCAGCAAGGATTTCACTGTTAAGCCAAGCTGGTCATCTGCCATATTTACTATTCTTTCTACACATTGGGATGGTTTGTTCCTGCAACCTCAATAAGGATTCTTTAAAATACAGCCAGCTCTCCTGGACTCCTTTCCCCTTCATGTTATTCTTCCAGGGATCCTGCCAATCAGTTCCCTCAGGGAGTCAAAGTCTGTTTTTCTGAAGTCCAGGGTCTGTATTCTTCTGCTCTCCTTTCTTCCTTGTGTCAGCATCCTGAACTCGACCATCTCATGGTCACTGCCTCCCAGGTTCCCATCCACTTTTGCTTCCCCTACTAATTCTTCCCTGTTTGTGAGCAGCAGGTCAAGAAGAGCTCTGCCCCTAGCTGGTTCCTACAGCACTTGCACCAGGAAATTGTCCCCTACATTTTCCAGAAACTTCCTGGATTGTCTGTGCACTGCTGCATTGCTCTCCAAGCAGATATCGGGGTGATTGAAGTCCCCCATGAGAACCAGGGCCTGTGATCTAGTAACTTCTGTTAGTTGCCAGAAGAAAGCCTCGTCCACCTCATCCCCCTGGTCTGGTGGTCTATAGCAGACTCCCACCACAACATCACCCTTGTTGCTCACACTTCTAAACTTAATCCAGAGAACTCTCAGGTTTTTCTGCAGTTTTATCCCAGAGTTTTGAGCAGTCATACTGCTCTCTTACATACAATGCAACTCCCCCACCTTTTCTGCCCCGCCTGTCCTTCCTGAACAGTTTATATCTATCCATGACAGTACTCCAGTCATGTGAGTTATCCCACCAAGTATCTGTTATTCCAATCATATCATAATTCCTTGACTGTGCCAGGACTTCCGGTTCTCCCTGCTTGTTTCCCAGGCTTCTTGCATTTGTGTATAGGCAATTAAGATAACTCGCTGATCATCCTGCTTTCTCAGGCTGGGTCTACACTACCCGCCTGAATTGGTGGGTAGAAATCGACCTCTCGGGGATCGATTTATGACAATCGATCCCCGAATTGACGCTCTTACTCCACCAGCGGAGGTGGGAGTAAGAGCCGTCGACGGGAAGCCGCAGAGGTCGATTTTGCCGCCGTCCCTACAGCGGGGTAAGTCGGCTGCGATGCGTCGAATTTAGCTACACTATTCGCGTAGCTGAATTTGCGTATCTTAAATCGACCCCCCCCTGTAGTGTAGATGTAGCCTTAGTATGAGGCAGGAGCCCTCCCCTCTTGCGCTCTCTTGCTCATGCTTCCTCCTGGTATCCCACTTCCCCACTTACCTCAGGGCTTTGGTCTCCTGAGTGCAAAGGCATCCCATCTTTTAGAGCATACATCAGAAGATGCCATGGGCAGCATGAGTAAACTGTATTGAAGACATTTTCCTGTTTGGTCTTCTGAAACCTTCCTTTCTCTGTGAGTAAGGCTCTTTGTGCTAGGCACAGCAGCAGCTAAGCCATTCTTCTTCTTAAAGTGAACAGTGAATGAATAACTTGAAGTCATTTAAAGAAAACAATTCCAAGTATGGAAAATAAATCCTCACCATTTTGTGTAACAAATTTGGCTGTAAGAGAAGTGACAGTTAAAAAGATACTAAAGATTAAAGATACTAAAACTATCAGGCATATTACAAACAATTCTAAAAACATACATCTTCACTCTTACTTACAAAACCTGGAATAAATTAAAGATTTGTTGTCAAAATACTCATATCATGTATTTAAAAAATGTCTTTGTTCTACTTTTCTAGAACAGGACATGAAGATGTCATAGATTACAATATTCATTGACTTGATTCTGAGCATCTTTGTGTACCAAGTAGCCGTAGTTCTAATCACTAAAGGGGAAAGGACAAGGCATTTTTCTATTGAGGGCACCTTGAATCAGATATTGACATTGGCTACAACTACAACCAGTTGCAAAGTTTATGAAGAGAAATAAGGAACTCCACAGAGTGACTTGCCTTTTCGCTAAAGGTTAGAGTATTCACATGCACATAATAACGGTGCTAAAACCACAGCTGTATTTCAAGTCACGCATGTGTTTGGTTGTAGTGGCTTGCCAGGGAGAGAGGAATTAGATAGAAATTCCCAGTTCACAGGAGAAAT
Organism: Trachemys scripta elegans; assembly: GCF_013100865.1. Classification (NCBI taxonomy): domain Eukaryota; kingdom Metazoa; phylum Chordata; order Testudines; family Emydidae; genus Trachemys; species Trachemys scripta. The sequence continues at coordinate 70,714,548 of NC_048306.1, read as the reverse complement.
GATGGAAAGGATATAGACAATTTTTAGCATGCACAGGAAGTTGTATGAGTCACATCTTCCACAATCCTTCGGAAAAATGGAACGTTCAAATCAAACTATTGTAAATGCCATAAAGAAATATATTTCTACTTCTGGAAAAGCATAACACATGAAATATCCTTTATTATTTAAGGTTAGCAGTACAGTATTGTGTTTTCTTTTCCATTACCTATTTCATATGTAAAATACAGCATGTGAACCTGCTAAGTGCTTCAACAGCCTGTTAATAATATATGCACTTGAAAGAGGCTGAGACTGCTCTCATTGAAGTCTGTAGGAGATTTGGCTATTGACTTCGATGTGTGTAAGATTGGGCTCACTTTAAATCTTGCTGTACCAGAACAAATGGTTTGTCCTTCTAATGCCTCCATCAGTTACATTAATATACTGGTTCAAAGGAAGGAAAAGAACTCAGTGCAATTATGTGGTGCTGTCCTATTGCAGGAATTTTTTTTCTCAACCCCAGTTTATGCCCTAAAGCATAAATACTGGTAACCCTTTTAAGTGATTAACCTAAATAGTGTAACTACCCGTGTTATTCTTGTTCATATTTCTTTAACTAATTATGTGTGTGTATATGTAAAACATTATTTATAGCATTTTTGATGCATGCAAGTACAGAAGAAATTATTATTTTCTCACTTTGCATCAGTTTTCATTGGACTTACTGCTGATTCCCACCAGTGTGAGAGGAGAATCAGATCCAGTATCTAATGCTCTTTTTGAATCTTGTAAAATTGTGCTTCTCAGTAATATCCCGTGATGGTGAATTACGCAAGGTGACTATACTGTGTGGGTGGGAAAGTATTTCCTTTTATCCATTTATGTTTTGTGCCTTTTTGAATGAATAACCTTTAAAATGTGGTGTTTTCACCGAAATCTGAGTGAAAGCTGTAAAGGCAAAGAGGGCTGTTTACAATAAGAACAACAACGAAAGAACATAATTGACAATTAAGTGGTGGGTTCTGAATGCAAAAGAGGAAAATATTTATGGGAAAGGAACTGAGATGGAAATTACCCCATACTTGATCTCAGCCCAAAGATTATCTATCTTGGGAAGTTTAAGGAAAAATTCGTTCAGCTGTCTGTTTTGAGGAATGGGAATGTGGAAGGAAACAGTTTCCCCATATGTTCTGAATGACGTCTGCAGTCCCATGTATCCCAAATGGCTGAAGCTGGAAGCCATTTTAATGCAATACTGAGTTGAATGGTTGAGCACATAAAAATCAGAAAATTCAAACCTGTAACATTTCTACCGTGGTAGGCCACGTTACATATACAATAGGGGAGTATTTGGGGTGGATGTGTGTATATTTTCCTTCTTACATGACTTCTCAGACATGCCTGTTTGTTACTGTACAACCACTGGAAATTCTGTGCATGTTGCTACGTAGAGTTGCCTCTTTAGCTCCATCCAAAAATCCTCCAAAAAGCCACAGCAGAGTAGTGGTCGGGGCTGCTCTAACTGTAGGCAAACTAAACAGCAGCAAACTAGGGCAGCAGATTTCTGGGAGAAGCAATTTTTTTTTCTCATGGCTTTGTCTTTTCCTGCTGCTGCAAATGCTGCCCTCCCAGAGCTATCCCTGTCACTGGCACAAACACTCCCTTCGACTGCTCCCTGCACAGAGCTCCTCCTCTATACCAGGGGTAGCCCTTCTTCTGCACAGAGCCTCCAGAACTCTACCAGACAGCCCCACTCACACTTCAGAGCACCTCACCCACTGTACCACACAGCCCCCAACTGGACCATACAGCCATACCTGCTTTACCATAGAGCTCAGCCTTGATACCACACAGCCATGCTCACTGAATAGCACTCCACCCACTGTGCCACACAGTTCTGCCCACTGCACATGGCTTCACCCATAGGGGAAGCACACTGAAGTTTTGCCAACGGCAGCAGATTGTGTTGAGTGGCCACTGGTGCGTTCACATTTCAGGATCATCTGTGGCTTTGGGGGAAATGAAGATGATTCCTTTTGAGGGTCCTTCTAATCCTCCCCACGTTTTATGGTTTGTACCCTAAACTTGTTCCCCTCTGCATCTCATCCTGGATGGGATGATCTGTTCTTTGATCTTCAGTCAGTGAATTCAAAGAAGTTGGAAAAAGAAAAATGGTTGTATCTAATATCTGTATTCTGTAACGATGTGCTTGGGCCGATTTTGTGTATTTAAGTGAGGTGCATGTTATAAAGCACGTGTCTGCAATGAGAATTAAATGGTGGTAGAAGCCAATGTACAGTAACCTTACTTGTGGAATATCTTGTAACTAAGAACCCAGTGAGGAATGCATAATAAATCCATCCTCTGCCAGTTTTAGTTTGTTGGCTCAATACCTGCAATTGTGCAGATATTAATGGGCAGGTTACTAAAATGGCTACTCCAGAAGGTTTAATATCTAATGTACAACACTTAGACGGCATTTAATTATAAAGAGGTCTTTTATGTTCTGAAAAGAATGCTGACTTTTTGTGTGTCCGATATTCAAGAACTCTTGCCAGCCTTCTGCATCTCTGCTCTATATCTAATAGAGGGGACTCTGAGGTAATGATGTATATTGTAATTTGTCTTCAATAAAATGTCCTGTACTAATGTAATACTCATGCACCAAATGGGAAAAATCTGGTTGCTTGTTAAAAGTCTAACTACATTATTAGAGGTCAATGTTTTTCTAAAAAGAAATGTAGAAGAACTGTGAATCTAAAGGGTAAAGTTTTATTTATTTATAATCTCTTCTCTGGTGCTCATCACTGTAGTAACTGAGAACCTCATAAATACCAATCAATTTATCTCCATGGGGGAAAAGTATTATTCCCCGTCTGTAAAATGGGGATTTGAAGTATGGATAAATGAAATTATTTACTAAAGGTCAAACAGTTAGTCTGTGTCCAAGCTAGGAATATAAACCAGATCATCTAAGTCCCATTCCAGTGCCTTAGCCACAAGCCCCATCCTTCCTCTCAATCATTATTGCTGTTTGTTTTTCAGAGTAATTCACAGCTCTTCCATGCAGGCACACCCAGCTTTCTCACAAGTTTATGTGGAATATTTTCCTGTAGGAAATGTTGTTTTAGACTTTACTTTTAGGTACTGTATAATGTGAGATAAAGCAGATGGTTAGTGGCAGAGAAGGTGTTGGGGGAGGTTGATTGGTCAGAACAAACAGAAAATCTAGACAGCTTGTATGTGCTCAGTGAATGTGAGAAAAGTCCATCCTGCTACCCCTGAAGAAGTCAAATTCTTCAGCTTGCAATATGCGCCTGCACCAAAAAACCAACATATTTTAGAGTTGACACTTGGCAAGATATATATAAAAAGGTGACCCCCAGTCAGTGTTTTTATTCTGTCAGTGCCTCCATTTCTTCACATTAGCAAGCAATATCAGTGTTCTCTAACCAGCAAAAACTTGGAAAGGCAAAGCCAGAGAATTTGTGTCAGGATCCCACTTATGAAGTAGAATTCAGGGCAATAGTTTGGCTGAGACAAAGTGTATAAGCAGAAGGCTCACTCTCCTTTTTGTGTTTTCAAAGCTTGACACAAACCTCATTGAAGTCAATAGAAAGACTCACTTTGACAGCAATGGGCTTTGGATCAGGCCCCAAACGTGAAACTTCTTTACAATGTGCTAATCTTTTGTTAACTGATTTGTGAATTTTAAATGGAACATAATGGATTTTAAGAGAATATATTGAATAGTTTGTGAACATGCTGAGTTCCACGTTTATTTTATTATTTTACTAGAAATATGCCTGTGAATACAGGATGAACTACTTCATAGTACACTGCGGTCAAACTGCTGCTTGGTCTTTTATGTACTATTTATATGAGTACAGTTTGTGCTATGAGCTGTTAGTTACTTTACCTTCTCCTCACTAGTACAATAAAATAAAATAAAATAAAACAAAACAAAGCTCCAGTAGGACTTGCCTTCTTAACAGTTCTAGCTGTTGTGATTCTCACTGTTAGGAAAAATATAAAGGTTTTATAAGATTTAAAATATTCCCAATGGAAACCATGAACATTTATTGGAGAAGAATAAAACTTTTTGTCCTGAAATTTCTGTTATGAAATTGCTTGTTTGGCAGGCATGATTAAGCCACACTATTTTGTAACCTTATTTTTTAATCATAGCCTAATTTAGGTCTCTGAGTGGGTTTATCAAAGCTTGCAGCAAAACCCAGAATTATTTTTGAAGATTTTTGCTTTGTATGAAATGTAAATTCAGTATTCCTTGCAGCTTTATCCTGAATGTATTTAAACATAAAAATCTAATTTTTTCCTTTTTTTAAACTTAGATAAAAAATAAAAATATTTGATATAATATTACATTTTATAGAAATTAAATTGTACAGTGTACCTGATTATTTACAAATGTGTCTAGTACTGGTAACTATCAGAGACAGGATAGTGGGCCATTTGCTTGATCTATTATAGTCTTATGTGCATTATGTTTAAAATTGGACAAAGTAATTTTGCTTTTATTTTTATAATACTTGTTCTTAAATGCAACTTGCAGACAACTGTGATAGAGGGTAATACTATGTATAAATTATATTTTAATGGTATTGACTATCCTAAAATGTAACCTTTCCCAGTTAATAAAAGCTCCATTCAAAATATAATTGAGAAATGTTTCTTGATCTATAAAGATCTAGGTGCACTGATTCTTTCCCGTATGCTATATTTAGACTTTTCATTTGGGCTGTATAATGAGTTAGATTTTGACATGTGAAACAAATTTTAGTCAAGGCTCATCATTTTCCTATATAGACTGGATAACAGGATTCTTATTTTTGAATATTTACCCAAGGGAGCTAGACACTAAAGCAGAAAGAGTTTGTGTGATTAAACTAAGCTAGATTTATTACTGTGGGTTTTTTAATGGCACATTTTCTATAAAATTGAAGGAGTAAATGCCTCAGCCCTTTAGCTAACAATAGAAGATGTAGCATTTTGAATAGTTTCTACATATTTGTGGATAATTACTTAAGTAGAAGCAGTGGAAGAAACATAAACAAGATCACTCTGGAAAAAGCATTAGAATAGTTTTGTTATTATCTGCTGTGGTCAAGCTCTTCCGACCACATTGTGTTCTTGCATTATTATACTCTGTGTATGTCTTGATGTAAGTAAAACTACTGTTTAAAATGTATTTAACAAAAATAACATGAACATAAGAAACTGTGGGTAAGCACCATGGTCCAGTTATCTGGCCTGTGGGTCTGATCCTATTGACCGTACTTGCATGATAGGTTCCATTGGCTTTACTGGGACTGCTAGCATGAGTGCGAGTTGCAGCATTAGACTTTAAGGCGGAGATTTTCAAGAAGCTTAAGGGAGTTAGTTGCCCAAAATATACAGAAATTCAGTGAGAGGCTCCTAACTCCCTTGAAAATCCCAGCATGAATGACTAAAAATACTGTTCTGAGAGGCAAATCTATTGCTGTCAATCAGAAAACTTCATCTGAATGTGTAGAAAAAAATCCATTGTTCTAGGTAAAGAACTCCATTCACGGAATGGTAGAAATGAATATCAAAGACTATGGTTGATATCACATCTGTTTTTGCTTTTTCTTTGTAGGTTACATATTTGGGTAAGGTGTCCACAACAGGGATGCAATTTTTATCAGGCTGCACAGAAAAACCTGTCATTGAATTATGGAAGAAGCACACACTAGCCAGGGAGGACGTCTTCCCAGCCAATGCCCTTCTGGAAATCCGCCCCTTCCAAGTCTGGCTTCATCACCTGGACCACAAAGGCGAAGCCACAGTCCACATGGATACCTTTCAGGTGGCACGTATAGCCTACTGCACTGCCGACCACAACGTCAGCCCAAACATCTTTGCTTGGGTTTACAGGGAGATCAACGATGACTTGTCCTATCAGATGGACTGCCATGCTGTAGAGTGTGAGAGCAAGCTGGAGGCCAAGAAGCTGGCTCATGCCATGATGGAGGCCTTTAAGAAGACTTTCCACAGCATGAAGAGTGATGGCCGGATCCACAGGAATAGCTCATCTGAGGAAGTGTCTCATGAATTCGAATCTGATGATGGCTGACTCAACTCATTGATGGTACAGCAAGGGCAGAAATTGCCTAGGGAATAGGAGCTGATAGATGAATAAGCAACAACTGATATCTGGAATTAAAAGACGGCCAAACACTTGGCTCACCAGCTTTTTAAATCAAAAGAGCAAATCAGTACCTAAAGATATGCATCATTAAAGTAATTATGTTACATTGAAATCTGCTGCTGTTGTAAATGTGAGAAAAAGCTTCCCCGTTTCCCGCCCTCTCACCCCATTTTACCTCCCCAACCCATGCACCATCTAATCTTTATAGCCTAGTATAGTTCAGGTGTACAATCTGAAGTTGATTCAGTCCAGTTTGCCTTATGAAATCCATCAAGCAATTTTAATAGTAGATTCTCTGGGATTCATAGCTCGGATCTGATGCTGCTATGCAGCAGCAAGTGGAAAAGGGAGCCCCTTGGTTCAGAAAAACGAATCCCTTTCAATGTCCTATTGCAAAATCCTTTGACCTTACCTAGGCTGAAACAGCCATTCATAAGCTTTTTGACAAATGGCCTGACATTCTGCAGTTTATTCACATTTCATAATTTTTTAAAAAGATGCTTATATTTACACATTATATCATATGCTATCCTTTATTTTATTCATTTTGTCTATTTTCTTAATGTACCTGCAGCTACTCATCTCCCACCAAGCACCATTAAATACAATTTCCAGGATACCAAAAAGGGAAAAAAAAATCCATGATGGCTGGTAATACAGTGAACCAGCTCCATTATTTCTGCTGAGAGTTGAGTGACATGTTGCTAAGACCCGTGGTCTTTCACCAGTTGAACTGGGACTTATGATCCACCTCAGGTCTGAAGTTATACGAACATGGTAGCCTTAACTCTACAGTAGTCTCCATCACCAACCTAGTATATATAATTTGATGTAGCTGGTACTCCTGGGTCACAAAAGCCAGGGGTGTGTTACCATAATAGCAAAGTGTCTCTGACAATTAAAGGCACTAGTCCTTTTAGAGTCAGGTTTGAAATGATTGGTTTGTACTGAAATGATTGAGAAGTTCACATTAAGATATCCTGCACTTTTTCTGGTCCACGGACAAAAAGGTTCATAACTTTTGTAAAAAAATAAACAGAAAAAAAATCAAATAAAAACAAAACTTTTGGTTCACTAAATGTTTTTAAGGCCAAGAGCAGATGAATAGTTTGCAGGGAATGCTGCTCCTTGTTCGTAATCATGGTAATGGTAGGGGCACTAGGGCACCTTACAGAAGCCTTAAAAGAAAGCTATGTGTCTGTGTTTTATGTGTGTATATATACACATTGTGTGAGAGAGCATATGTATGCCTGTGTTAAAGCATGTAGATTGAGCATGGAGACATGTTGAGGAGGACCCACGGCTCTTGAAAATATGCTTGTTGCTTTCCAATGTATGTAAACTATTCTCCAGCATAAATACATTCATACTTTAATAAAAAATATGTTTGAGTTAAAGCTATGATAGTTTTAGGCTCTGTTTCCAATGCAAACTCTCTGTTTTTATTTAAAGTACCTTGGGTTCTGTGTTCCACTGATGATAGATGTTTGACAAACACCAATTAAACTGATTAAAAATTATTATAGGCTTATTTATATATACACCCCTCCCAAACAATTAATAGGATTAAAATATTAATATATTTACATTTAAAACATTACTTTAGTTTCCAAAAGGGATAATGGAATTTTTTACGATTTCCTGTTGAGCTGAATTATTACTATCTAAGATCAGTTTTTAACTTTTATTTCAAGGTGTGTAGACACCAGTTCATACTTTCTGCTTTCCAGTAGGTGGCAGAGATTTTTCTCCAGACAATGAGTTTAACTTAAGAGCCCTATCAACCAGAAACAATATCTTGTCTCCACTACCATGGAATGGTTCATATCTGGCATCAGCATCCAGTATGAAGAACAAACAAGCTCAGCAAGTTCCTAGAATACTTTGGTATTGAATCTTTGAGTGCCTGCTGCAGAGAAATGATCAAGAGTACAGAACTCTGAGTCTGGAGGGCCTAAATGTGATTCTCAAAGTTGAGATTTCCTTCTCCTCACTATGGCTATTAAGAAGTTGGGTTAATCTACAGTCTTTATCTTTGCTTAAAAAAATAAATCTGAACTCTGATAGGCAGGTATTTTTTTATATTATATATATTATATATTTATGGTCAAAGTCAACATTTCTTCAACTTTGGATCAAATTCTGCTCACTTCCTCAGAGTTCTAGCCTGCATTTAACTATTTTTGGACATTTGGCAGCCAAAATTGTTGTCACTCAACTTCTCAGATCCATTCTCTGGTCCTTTTCATAGTAACTCCAGGTGTCTCTTTGACAAGATTCAATGGATTCCTCCTGATTTCACCATTACTGATTATATACAGTATCTTACATGTGTGTTGGCAGGAGACAGGTCCAAAAAAGCCAGAGCTTGCAATTTTGTACGGCTATTTAAAGAAATGTATCTTGATTAAGCATTACAAAATCTTGATTAAGCACTAAAAAAGTTGCCAAGCCATGGAGCCAGATTTTTACTAAATGGAGCCCTGATGAATGTGTGATGGATTTTTGTCCTTTATATCTTGTATCATTCTTATAATGTATTGGAAGAAGGTTGCCAAAGCTAAAAACAAAACTATAAATAACTGATATAATTAAATATTTGTATACCCAGAAGGTAGCACTAGAGAACATTGCTGTGGGCTCTGCTGTACCATATAATATCGAGTTTTTGAGTTTTCTGGCACTCATTTGTTTGTGTCAAAGTTTAACATCAATTGTTGTATTTAATAGATTGATATGGTCCTAAAGGTTCTCATTGGGCCATATGGCAAAAAAAGTTTTATATGCAAATAAAGGGCAGTAAATAATCCTTAGTATTTATTTGTCAATCAGTGGTATGTGCCACGATTATTATTACTGAGGTGTGCACTACGATCATTTGTATTGTGTTGTAAAATATTCCCAAATTACCTGTATAATAGTGATTTCAAAAGGAACATAAAGAAACCAATGGACCTGGTCCCATTATAGATACAACGTGTTTGTACCTTTTAATAAACATAACAGAATGGGATAGAATTGGAGACAAAAATAGTTACTGTTACATTTATATTCACATTCTTACAGCATATTGAAAACTGTTGAACACATTCTCTTTCCCCAAATCACCAAGAACTTCTAGGTCAGAGGTTCTCAAACTGGAAGTCGTGAAGTTATTATGTGGGGGGTCATGAGCTGTCAGTGTCCACGCCAAATCCCACTGTGCCTCCAGCATTTATAATTGTGTTAAATATATTTAAAAGTGTTTTTAATTTATAAGGGGGGGGGACACACTCAGAGGCTCGCTATGTGAAAGGGGTCACCAGTACAAAAGTTTGAGAATCACTGTCTAGGTCTAAGTCACACCAAGGATAAGTGAAAAGGCAGATTCTAAACCTCTGCAAATAGTGCTGACTCCACTTTCACTAAAGCAATGCAAACAGTGCACTGGACTCCAATAACTAGACAGATACTCGGGGATTTATTCCAACATAGCTTTATTCCCTATTGCCCCTTAATGTACTACAGTCAAGTCTCAATGCTCCATCTCCCTCTCTAACTTCAACACATTTAATTGCCCATGAAAGAGGAGATGCATGTCCTTCTGCCTATTTTGGCTGGTTGCAGTTGTCAGAGCCTCCATGACCAGGAATGCCACATAGTTGATTTTAATGGGAGTAGGAGTAAGAGATCATTTAAATCAGTCTATCTGATCTGAAAATTTTGAGTGAAGAAGCTTCATAGCTCTAAATTTTCACTTGCTTTAGTAAATAGTAACTTCACGAAACAGAGGATGACTTCACATTTTGATGATACCAGTACAGTCCTGCATTCAACGATGGGAAGATGGAAAAACATGTTTTGTGACACAGATTGCCATCTCCTGTCCCCTGGAGTCCCTCCCGCCACACACAACGTCAGACAATGGTAAATAAATCTGACTTGCTATAAGGTCCAAAGCCATTACCTTCTGGCTTTACTTGTTTAGTGCATTGTTCTACAATTGTACCTTATGACTAGGGTTCGTAGACATTAACTAGTCTGGAATAATTTTGTCTGGGTTTGGAGATATGTTTAGATTACATTTCAAAATTTAAAAAATCTTATTTAAATTCAAATCCTTCAATTGAAGCAAGCAAACAAAAATTGGCTGATTTTATGTTTGTTTGCATGCCAATTTTGACTATGCTCCTGATCTTTCTCATGTTTATATTGGTGTAAACTTGTTGACTTCAGTGGAGTTTCTACTGACTTAAACTAGTGCATGTGAGAGGAGATTCCAGTCCTCTCTTCTTGATGGCCCTGACGGAGGCTCAGTCCAGCAAAGCACTTAAGCACATACTTTACTTTAGCTACATGAATGGTCACATTGCTTAAATGAAACTAATCATGTGCTTAAGACTCAGTGCCCAGAAATCAATGGATCATGAGCTAGAGTATGTTACTCCTATGCTTGTCATACCACATGCTCAGACTCAAGGTAGGTCTACACAGCAGTGGGTAGGCTGACACATGCTAGCTCAGCTTGAATTAGCATGCTATAAATAGCGCTGTGATTGTGATGGCACAGGTAGCGGCTCAGGCTAACCGCTTGAGTACAAGCCTGACCAACCCTCTGGGTACATACATAAAGGGGCTAGCCTGAACTGCTGTGGCCTCACATCTCTTTTTATTGCACTAGCACAAGCAGAGCTAGTGTGTCTGTGAATCTGTGCTGGGAAGTACACTTCCAGCTCCCGTGTAGGCATATCCATAGTGGGGAGGGGGATTGTTTTAGATACGTGGTTTTAATGAAGTTACAATGATTTATACCAGCTGAGAACCTTACATATAATATGTCACCAACTCTTGTGATTTAGTGCAACTCTCACAATAGTTGGTGTTTTTATTAAACCCCAGCTCTCAGAGGCATAAGCTTATGTGAGACTCAGGTCTTGTCTTTTAAAAAAGTAAGTTTTCAGCCTTCATGGTTGTGGAGGAAACCTTAGAAATGTGCCCCAAGTGTATTCTAAAGACTCAAAAACTAGCTAGCAAGTAAATAGTCAAATTTATTACTTTTTTAAATCTCCAGATTTTAAGCCAATCTTACTTTTTTGTGGGTCCTGGCTCATGATTTTTGAACATTTGGGATAAACTATACTGTATATGAGTATGGATATAAATACTCTCTACCATAAAAAAGCTATGTGAGATTGAAGAAAAGTTCACTAAAAACAGATTTTTACAAGTCCTGATTATAATCTAGAAACAGTTGCTGATATGTGAGATCTAATTAAATTGATTAAGTATTTGTGAAACAGGCTGGGCTTTTATTTGTTTTTTTATTTGTTATTAAAAGAATGTAAATTTTGTAAAATCAGCAAGTTAACAAATATATTTTTATGAAGATCTTAAAGACACAGATATTGTGAAGATAAAGTTCTAAAATGCATCATAATTTGTCCTTTCCAGATTTTTGCTACTGTGACAGACCCAGACCAGTGGGGTACAGGAGTCTGGTAGAGGGCAAATATACTGGTCACTGGATGAGTAGTTTTCTGTTCCCTGAGTGACCAGGGCAGGGGTTGCACTAAAGTGATCAGGAACCTGCTAGAACCAGTTAAGGCAGGCTAATTAGGACACCTGTAGCCAATTAAGAAGAACCTGCTAGAATCAATTAAGGCAGACTAATCAGGGCACCTGGATTTTAAAAGGAGCTCACTTCAGTTTGTGGTGTGAGTGTGAGAAGCTGGAAGCAAGAGGCACAAGAAGCTGAGAGTGAGAGGGTGTGCTGCTGGAGGACTGAGGAGCACAAGCGTTATCAGACACCAGGAGGAAGGTCCTGTGGTGAGAATAAGGAAGGTGTTTGGAGGAAGCCATGGGGAAGTAGCCCAGGGAGTTGTAGCTGTCATGCAGCAGTTACAGGAGGCACTAAAGACAGCTGCAGTCCGCAGGGCCCTGGGCTGGAACCTGGAGTAGAGGGCGGGCCTGGGTTCCCCCCAAACCTCCCAATTGACCTGGACTGTGGGTTCTTCCAGAGGGGAAGATCTCTGGGCTGTTCCCCAACCCACATGGTGAATCTCTGAGGCAGGAAAATCCGCCAATAAGCGCAGGACCCACCAAGATAGAGGAGGAACTTTGTCACACTACATTACATTTCTTAGCTATGCTAAGGCAAGACCAGAAATTAGTTTCTCAGCCACCTGTCAGAATGTTTAAATATAGGGTCAAATTGTTAAGCAAAACAAATGTTTCCACTCAAGTAAAAGAAGGAAGATTTGGCCGATCTGTTAAGAATATTATTTTCATACCATAGGGCAAAAATCAATAACATAAATATGAAACATTGCAGTTAGGTTTCACTTTCAACTAGTTTGCCATGGAACTCACTGTAATAAAATATATAACAAAGATAGTTTCTAATTGACTGAAGATATTTTTTTCCTACCAAGATGAATACAGTTTGTGAACCCACCAGTTTAGTCTGATATACGCTGATATAACTAAAGTTGATGGCTGTGCAGAACAGCCTTGAAAGAAAACATACCTACCATTAATACTGTAGATTTTTCTTTAGTTTCCTGAATAAAAAGGAAATGCTCTGTTTTCGTAGTCAAAAAACAGATGATGTTTATAGCAATGAGGCATCCTCCTAACCATCCCACTGCTGCTGAGTTTCAGGAATATTTTGCTGCTACATCAGCAAAGGGGTTGCATTAAGGTATTCTGTCCTAAAATTGTTCGTAAGACGGGGATCAAAAATTCTAAGTGGGACATCAAGGAGAGCAGCATTTTGATCATTAAAACCTGAACTTCAGCATGGAACAGGGCCAGTCTTTAACCACAAGTATTTTCATCAGTGCATTTTATGACAGTAAGGAAGGAGAATATGCATGATTATGCCTAGAACTGAAGGATCTCAGAAAACTAATTCTAATGGAGGAAAATATCTGATTTCTGCTCATACTGTATGTTTTCCATTGCTCTGAGAGCAATTGAGGTAAAGCCAGTTTTACTGCACAGAGATTTTTTTTGGGGTGGTGTGTGGGGGGTAGAGATTTAATTTGTTTCCTGTTTTTTTTAAATCTGAAACCTAAAATTAATATGCTTTTCCCTAAAACTCTATCAGTGAATAACTTCACTTCACATGAGAAAACAATTGTACATGTCTAATGGATTACATTTAACATTCCTAAATACACCAATAAAAGATTTGTGACTGGAGGGTTTGAAATAAAGAGGAAACCTCAGATCAATCGATCAGATTATTTTACAGTTATCACATTCTTGTGAGTTCTGGGTCTCCAGTACTGTTTTGTTCACAGTACATTCTCTCTAAAATTTTAAGGATCTGTCTATAGCCAGATATTCTTTTGTGTAACTGCCACATTTTGAAACAAAATGTTTGTTAATAGTTTAATAACTGTTTTGTGGGGAAATGGTGAGTGTGTGTGTGTATATATATATATATATATACAAAGGAATCCTATGTGCTGGAATTCAGATAAAGTGTGCATCTGATAACATTAATAAACTTGTAAAAAAGTTTTTTCCATAAAGGGAAGCAAATTAATTTGTCTATTAAAAATGTTACTTTTCAAATGTTACATGCATTATTGACAAACATAAATACAGACTATTTACCAGTTCTGTGTCCAATTGTTTTTATATGTCTTCAGAAATGATATAGTTGTGCTCATGTTCCTATTGATTTTAATGGACCAGGGAGGTGGGGTAGGACTGGAGCCTATATTTCCTGCATTATCTTGTGCATAATTTGAGAAGTAAAATGTAAAGTATAGGGTTGTGAGCTCATTGAATAGGGAGGTATATCTGCAAATTCCTGTCTATCAAGAGAAGCCTTTGCAAGAAAGCGGTACAGAGGTGAAAATAATTTACAGTACTAAGGACATTTTTCCACTGTCATCATTCATCTTTTTCTAAAAGGTCACTCTTTTTATTAAATTAATTAAAAGCCTTCCTTCTGATGTAAGATTTACAGTTATTACCACCAAAATGTTCTTGTTTAAAGAGCTTCACACCAAAATATCAGTCAGCCTCCCCCTAGTTCTTTTATTTGCCTTGTGCCAATTTGAGTAAGTTCAATATTTAGATCCCCTATTGTCCCCCTATATCTATCCACACACCAGTCTTCCCCATTGTGTGCAGAAGAGGGTTCAACTATCTCCTTGGCACCATCCCCCACTGCTCCAGAGACCACTCTGTGTGGCCTGCAGTCTACACGGGGTTGTATACCAGTGGTGCTTGTATAGGCAAAGTGGAGTAGGCCCAGCCTCAGGGTGAGGAGAATGGGTATTGTCCCCCTTCCAGGCCCATGTGAGTTCCCCGGATAAGATGATGCAGACTCAGGCTGTATGATGTATTCAGCAGAGCTTCCCCTGTCCCTGGGTTCGGAGCACAGTTGCAGCCAGGAGCAGTCCTTGGCTGTATGGCTTTGTCACAGAGTGGCTGGCCCTTTATGGGGAGCTGAGCTCAGCCTTGCCTGTGACACTGGTCCTGATCTGGCAATTTAATTATAATTAGTGCCCCCAGGTGTGAAAGGATCAGGAAAATACTGAGGAGGGATGGGGGAGAGCTCACTTAGGGCTGGTCCACACTAACCCCCCACTTTGAACTAAGATACGCAACTTCAGCTATGTTATTCACGTAGCTGAAGTCGGAGTATCTTAGTTCGAACTTACCGCGGGTCCACACGCAGCAGGCAGGCTCCCCCGTCGACTCCGCGTACTCCTCTCGCAGAGCAGGAGTACCAGTGTTGACGGCAAGCACTTCCGGGATCGATCCCAGAAGATCGATTGCTTACCGCCGGACCCAGAGGTAAGTATAGACGTACCCTTAGAAAGGACAGAGAAGGTAGGGCGCTCCCTGGCTCTGGGAAGGGCTTGGGGAAAGCAGACTGTAGAGAGCCACAGAGATGGAATCAATCCCTGGGGTGGGCATGGGAAAGGGGGCAAAACACAGAGAGGCTGTCTTGAGGGGTCTGCCCTCCAGCAGAGAAAGAAGGAGCTTGGAGGACCTAGGGAGAAGTCAGAGGTCTAGGAATCACAGGAGAGGCGGTGCTAAGCACAGGCTGCAGGGAAGTAGCACAAAGGCCTTGAAGGTAACAAGTGGCCCAGGGAAACAGCAGTGTGTCCGAAGGCACAGGCCTAACTGCTTACTATAGGGTCCCCAGGCCAGAACCCAGAGCAGATGGTGGGCCAGGGTTCCTCTGCAAGCCCAACGTAAGGACTATTGATCTAGGTAGAGTAGGGCTGAAGAGTGAGCCTAAATGACAGAATAACCCTAGAAGAGGTAGAAAAATATTTTGTGTTGGGACGTTTTTGAACTTTTAGTTGTACTCTTTTCACCCCCGACAGATGGGACTTAGTGTAGGGCTGAGTTGTGACAGAATCAGGCCATTGCAGGGCCAAAGAGGCAACCAACAGGCGGCACTAAAGGCCCCCTGCAATGCCTCAACCCAACAGAAGGAGATGCTACGGTGGTGAGTGCGACTACCTACAGGCTCCAATGAAGTAGGCTGCATTAATATCACCAGTTTTCCCATTAGGACTCTCTTGTGAGTCATGTTTTAAAGGCTAATTCTGCCCTTAGATACGTATGTAACTCCCAAGTTCTCCTATACAGCTCCTAGTTTTAATAAAGGCCAGAACTCCAAATAGGGTACTTTAGTTTCTGAGGTTGAACTGGATGTCTGCAAAACTGGTTTAAGTTGATCTGTGTAGCTTCCCACAAGCAATCTCTTCATTGCAAATTGGTAGCCTGATGATAAGCCACTTAGTGGCTCCATGTGACTTAGCAGAGATCTTCTGTTAAGTCAAAATGATGGAGGGTTCACTGGAATGAATAAGCACCACACTGCACAACCATGCAGCTGATCCTACAGATGCAAGTGAATTAGTGATGCTACCTTCTTTTAATTGTACAGGCAGGGACTTGGAGATGACTAGTTTTTGACAACTGGGAATAGTACTCTAGCTAAGAATACTGGCCCTCAACAAATAGTGAATTATTACCTTTTTACATGGTCTTTTAAGCCTCTTTTTTATTGGAGAAAATGTACCTCTTCACAAGTTGATCTGTCGTTCTTTCTGACAGTTATGTGCATAGGGGATCAACTCCATGGACTGGCTTCTTCCCTCCCCTACAACAGTTCTAATCCTATTAGACTCCATTAATTTCAATAGTGTTACACCATGAAAGTAAAAGGAGTACCAGGCCCCATGCTTCTGCAAGTGGTATCTGTTCTGCAAAAAGTCCTTTTGAAAAAAATGGAAGTGAAGAGATATAAATTCTAAGCATTGCTGGTTGTTGCCTAGATTATATTAAATCATATACCTGAGAAAATCACTTGGCATAGTAACCTATGTTTAACAAGAAAATCCTGGCTAGAAAACAGCCTATGTACAGCACAAGTACAGTACAGTACAGCACAAGAAGACAAAGCCCAGGCCTCAAGGAGTAAAATTGTTTCAAGCAATCAATTAAACCAAGAGGCACCATCTCCTGTTGTCTCCAGTAGGTTCTTTGATGCCTGGGTTGAAAGGGCATGTACAAAATAGACTTTGAAATGTTTGTTCAGCCTAAAAAAATCCTTGTTTGCAAGTAACTTGACTAATATGTGCGCATACAATGGTGAGGCCGAGCAACTTTCAGTTTATAAAATGCCATGATTATATGACCATAATGAGAGAACTGGCTCTTATCTAAGAAAACATTTTTTTTCTGGTTATTGTGTGTAGCATAGAGCAAGTAAATGTCTACACCATATACCTCATCAACCAGAGAGGTGAAGCATGTTACTCTGCAGAATTCAGCATCTTTTTCCTTCCCATCATTATTAGAATAAGAAGATATCAGCAGAGAATATTATGCTTTTAGGTTGAGTTGGCCATTACATATAAAAAATGGAAACTAGGACAAATTACAAAGGATGAATATAGGCAAAAACACAGGAATGCAGATGCAAGATTAGAAATTCAAAGGCACAAAATGAGCTCAAACTAGCTGCAGGAATAAAGGGAAACAAGAAGACTTTTTATCAATACATTAGAAGCAAGAGGAAGACCAAGGACAGGGTAGGCCCACTGCTCAGTGAGGAGCGGGAAACTTGGAAATAGCAGAGATGCTTAATGACTTCTTTGTTTCGATCTTCACCGAGAAGTCTGAAGGAATGCCTAACATAGTGAATGCTAATGGGAAGGGGGCAGGTTTAGCAGATAAAATAAAAAAAGAACAAGTTAAAAATCACTTAGAAAAGTTAGATGCCTGCAAGTCACCAGGGCCTGATGAAATGCATCCTAGAATACTCAAGGAGCGATTAGAGGAGGCATCTGAGCCTCTAGCTATTATCTTTGGAAAATCATGGGAGACGGGAGAGATTCCAGAAGACTGGAAAAGGGCAAATATAGTACCCATCTATGAAAAGGGAAATAAAAACAACCCAGGAAACTGGAGACCAGTTAGTTTAACTTCTGTGCCAGAGAAGATAATGGAGCAAGTAATTAAGGAAATCATCTGCAAACACTTGGAAGGTGGTAAGGTGAAAGGGAATAGCCAGCATGGATTTGTAAAGAACGAATCATGTCAAACCAATCTGATAGCTTTCTTTGGTAGGATAACGAGTCTTGTGGATAAGGGAGAAGCGGTGGATGTGGTATACCTAGACTTTAGTAAAGCATTTGATACGGTCTCGCATGATATTCTTATCAATAAACTAGGCAAATACAACTTAGATGGGGCTACTATAAGGTGGGTGCATAACTGGCTGGATAACCATACTGAGAGGGTAGTTATTAATGGTTCCCAATCCTGCTGGAAAGGTATAACAAGTGGGGTTCCACAGGGGTCTGTTTTGGGACTGGCTCTGTTCAATATCTTCATCAACAACTTAGATATTGGCATCGAAAGTACGCTTATTAAGTTCGCAGATGATACCAAACTGGGAGGGATTGCAACTACTTTGAGGATAGGGTCATAATTCAAAATGATCTGGACAAATTGGAGAAATGGTCAGAGGTAAACAGATGAAGTTTAACAAAGAGAAATGCAAAGTGCTCCACTTAGGAAGGAACAATCATTTTCACACATACAGAATGGGAAGAGACTGTCTAGCAAGGAGTACGGCAGAAAGGGATCTAGGGGTTATAGTGGACCACAAGCTAAATATGAGTCAACAGTGTGATGCTGTTGCAAAAAAAGCAAACATGATTCTGGGATGCATTAACAGGGTGTGTTGTGAGCAAGACACGAGAAGTCATTCTTCTGCTCTACTCTGCGCTGGTTAGGCCTCAACTGGAGTATTGTGTCCAGTTCTGGGCACCGCATTTCAAGATGTGGAGAAATTGGAGAGGGTCCAGAGAAGAGCAACAAGAATGATTAAAGGTCTTAAGTACATGACCTATGAAGGAAGGCTGAAAGAATTGGGTTTGTTTAGTTTGGAAAAGAGAAGACTGAGAGGGGACATGATAGCAGTTTTCAGGTATCTAAAAGGGTGTCATAAGGAGGAGGGAGAAAACTTGTTCACATTAGCCTCTAAGGATAGAACAAGAAGCAGTGGGCTTAAACTGCAGCAAGGAAGGTTTAGGTTGGACATTAGGAAAAAGTTCCTGTCAGGGTGGTTAAACACTTGAATAAACTGCCTAGGGAGGTTGTGGAATCTCCATCTCTGGAGATATTTAAGAGTAGGTTAGATAAATGTCTATCAGGGATGGTCTAGACAGTATTTGGTCCTGCTGTGAGGGCAGGGGACTGGACTCGATGACCTCTCGAGCTCCCTTCCAGTCCTAGAATCGCTCTCTCTCTCTCTCTCTCTCTCTCTATATATATATATAAATATAATTTTTTTTTTTATTTAAAAAACTCTGTTTCAGAGGTTTTTTTTTAATGACCAGAATGGCTAAAGTTATAATTAATTTGAAAATCATAGTCCTTTCTTTTAAAGTTAGGTTAAACAGGCTCTGGTGGCCATAATCTTGAGCACTGCTGTACCTATTGCTCTTTGGTTTGATCTCTTCTTTAATGGATTCCAGATTCTGCTGTGTTTCAAATAACGAAAGATATTTCAGAACCCCAGAGAATAATAAAATGCTAGGAGAAACTTCAAAGGAAACTTGCAGACACAAAAGCATTTAAATGCTGAGCTGGTGAACTGCTGAATATTTCTATAACCATAAAAGATGTCAGGCTGCTTCAAATGTAGAAACAGGTGAAAACTGAAGTGATAACACATTGACAAATATACTAGGACTGCCAGTTAGCCAGTTCCTTTTAAACAAGGCGTTCTGAGGGATTTGGGGGGCCTGAATCTTTCTTCCCTCACCCCAACATAATACCCCTGACTTGAATGGAGTCACTCCTGACCATTTTGAGAGAAGAATTACTTATTTGTGGCTTCACTTTTTCATTGTTTTTGGTGCTCATGGGATGCCCCATCATTAGCTGACAGCTGAAACTAGCACTAATAGATCCTCTGTAAGCATCCTCATACAGTTCTGCCAGTCAGAATGTGTGACAGCCCTTCTATTCCAATCCTGGGCTTCCCTTAGGGAAAGGCTTTCAGTCAGGATGAACTTTGTTCTGCCTTTTGAACTGTTACAAATATCAACTAGGGGCTAGGCTTTGCTGGCCAAATACTTGTAGCATTGATAGCAGAATACTTTTCTCTTGCGTTGGTGTTTTGGCCTGCCACAAAACCTACATAACTTTAAGTCCTTGAAATAGTTAGCTTCTAGAAGATTTGATTTATAGGAGCACAGGGAAGATGTTGCACTCATCTTATTCCCTTTTTTGGCCACTAATAACAAGGATAACCTGCAGCCATATTCACTTTGCTCTGTGATTTTTGTAACTCACTTGATTACAGGTGGCCACTCATAGTCATTAGCGATCATAGGCACATTTTATAACAATAATGGTGGTAGACTATACAACTCCTGTATTTGCATTCGTCCACTGTAGTCTGGCTGAGCGACATGTTGCTTCCCATCTTTAAAAGCTGTAATGTTGTGTCAGTGCTTAGTCTGTTCCTACCCCAAAGGTGGTTACATTTCAAAGAATGGTGAAGTGATACTGATTTGAACTAAGTCTTCCTGAACAGCTTCAAGCTAGTGCATTAACTCATTGTGTTACCTTCCCTTTTTATGGAAATCTTATATAGACAAAACAATCAGACTCTGAATTGTTTGAATTCTGCACAAGCGGTAGGACACAGCATGGCAGTAGGTCGCCTCTAATACATCAGAGGTAGTTTGTTCTGCTTGAACTCCTAGAGAATGTTTCTTTTCCTAAGATATTTCTTCTTACTTGATTGCCAAGTTCTAATGAAATATGAGATTTGTTGTTGTCTCCTGGAGCACTGGGGACTGGACTGTGTTTTGCCTGCACATTTTTTCATGACCTGGTGTCAGCAGCATAACCAGGATATGAGCTAATTTGTATTCTTGGACAAGCAGCTGAATGTGTCTTAGCAAGAGAGAAGAATAAGTTTGATCAGGCCAATGAAGTTAATTAGGCAAGATAGAAAATTAACTCTAATCCACCAAAGTGATTTTTGAAGTTGCAAGTTGTTAGAAACTTTCACCCCAGTGGAAATCAAAACCAGCTAAGCTATCACTGCATTAAAACTTAATAAAAATTCACAAGAAAATAGTTAACTAGCCGTAAGTGTTGCAAAAAAGTTGTATAGCTCACTTAGGAAAGAGCCAATTCACCAACTCAGTCAGCATAAAGATCTTTGCACTTTAATGCAACAATCTCATAATACTGGTATTTTTTAACTAGACAATCTAGACACAGTAAAGCCAGGCCATCCTGCCCTCCCCCATCTTACAAAGTAAAGTTTCTTATCACTAAATAATGCTACTGCTCTCCCAGGCCTTTGGGTGCCATGGGAAAACAGTTGAATTTACTCAAATATGGTGGCAGCAGAGAAGAGGGTTTAAGAACAAAATATTTACAGACGAGACTTCTCCCTATTGCTGTGGTCTAATTCCTTTCTTACTACACTTCACGGGGGTGGGGGAAGCTGTGCGCATCTCTTTAAAGAATATTAAAGGGCAAGTTCTGGACTGATTTACTCCCTTGGAACCTCAGTACAGTAACTGGTTGCTTTAAAATCCTCTCTTGAAGAAGCATACTAGTGACCATTCTGAAAATGCAAACCTCTGCTCTACTTGAGAACAATATTTTGTCTTGTGACTGTTCAAAATCACCCCCAGAAACAATGTGTGAAGTCCATGGTTGTTTGAGCTGTAATGCTACCAATGGCCTGATCCTGGTAGGGTGGTACCTTCAATCTCTGAGTCAGTACCCAATCCTACACCTTGCAAGCCTTTCATCTGAGGAACTCCCATTGGATCTATTTACGGCAGCATAAGGCTTGCAGGATTGGGCCCTTGAATGGGAGCCGATTGCCCTCAGCCTGTCGCAGGAGGTGCTCAGCCTCTTCCTCTAACAGGCTTCAGAGTACCTACGATTCTGAGTGTCTCCAGAAAGGAGCTACTAACTGAGCAGACATTGCCCAGTGCCTTACAGGACTGGATCCCCTGTGCTTAGTGAAAGTGTCCCTCCTTTAGCAGAGCTTTCAAATTACATAACAATATTTGACAGCCCATGTCCACTTCTGGCACTCAACCCACCATTGTACAAAGTTTGGATACAGTACATTACAACATTTGCTTCATCTGTACTTGACAAGTCCCTAAGCTATTTGTCTGGCACAATTTATACCAAAAGCCAGCGTGTGTGTTTATTTATCACCACTGCTTTTCAAGTTCAAATAGGGGACTCAACTCTATATGGCTGTGCATTTAAAATCTCATAAATGAAAACTCACTATTGTCCAATAACTTTGGTCCCTCTGTTTTACCTGACATATTTATCTTACTTTTCATTGTATCTACCACATGGCAGGGAGGGATAGCTCAGTGGTTTAAGCAGGTTGTGAGTTCAATCCTTGAGGGGGCCTTTTAGGGATCTGGGGCAAAAATCTGTCTGGGGATTGGTCCTGCTTTGAGCAGGGGGTTGGACTAGATGACCTCCTGAGGTCCCTTCCAACCCTGAGATTCTGTGATTTCTTTGGAGGAGGCTACAGGGATACTCCACTTAAAGACAGAAGGTTGTGTTCAAAACGTTTCCAATTAAATAACTGTTTCAGAGGGCTGTACATGAGGCCTTATGGGCAGCACCACTTACACCCTGTATTATGAGCACAAGTGGTTTCTCAGATGCCACGGTAAGTAAATGTTCACTTTATAATGACAACACCGAGTGACTCTTTTTTTCATGCATTTCTGATAAAACCGAACTTGGTGCTATGTGAAGGAATTTTTCAGGATCACACAGTTCGGTGAGTACATGCACAAATGCCATTTCTCGCTTTATTTTCAGAGTTAAAAACATTTTTTTTGTCAGAGCTGGATTGAGTGTCTACATAAATTCTTAATTGTGGGGATGAGTGGGGAATTTGTAATTGAATTTGAATGCTTCCTTTTCCCATGGCAGTCATCTAGAATTGTCAGAGTGGATCAGATCAGCTGGCCATCTAGGTCCCCTTCTTGCAATCAGCTCTGTACAGGGTATGCCTAGGAAGGACTCATTGCATAGCTGGAACCCTGGTCTGGTATTCTGCCTCTGAAATTGGCCAGCACCGGAGCAGCAATTTTATGGGCACTAGATTATGCACATGTTACTACAGCATCCTGGTAATAAGGGCAGTTGTGTGTATGTTTGTACTGGGGAGAAGGAGTTGGGGGGAAGCAAAATATAAATACATTTTAAAAGGGAAGAAGTAAAAAGATTATTGACAAAGATGTAGCCATAAAGTCACAGGCTTAAATCTCATGATCAAATGAAAATAAAGCTGGATGCTGATGTTTCCAAACCTAATGCATTTTATGAGCATATTTATTATTGTGTGCATATAGATACACTTATGTTTCATTTTAGAAATAACTAAGAAGGTCAGCATCTTCCCCCCCTTACAATCCATAAGTAGCATATGTAAACAAGATGCAAGGAATCCCCAGTTCCACTAAAAATCAAAACTTGGGGAGTGTAAAATCATGTCAAATGGAGAATTTTCCTATTAATTTTGGCAAAAAGAAAAAAAGGTCATTTATTTTCAACCACCGATGTGTTCAAAGTTCAAAAGAGCAGTTGCATGGAGGTAGAAGCATAGCTTACGTGGGTCAACTTCTAACGTTGCCAGAGGCTGTTTTTGCTACCATACTCCATCATGCCTTCCACAGAGAGTTTTACTTGCTGAATTGGCTGCTAGGAGCACAGAATCCGTGCACTCCACAGCTACTCCAAACAGGTTCCTTCATGGCCAGTGGCACCCATTTAAGTAGTTCTGGCCCCTCCTGATCTGAGGGATGAGATAGCTACTTTGTGTGACCACAACCACACGGTTGTCTTTTGACTGCAGGGGATCTCCACTGGACTGTATATCAGGATGCATGCCAGTGTAGTGTAGGGAATGACTTTGGCTGATGGCTTGAACTATCCTACATGGATCAGCTAGGCATTCCCCTCATGTCCTCAATTTTTAGTATTGCAATAGAGGACGTTTGTCTGTCTTTTCTAGGAAGTTGGCAAATAACCTGGAAGGGACTCAGTTTAGTATAGTTCAGAGAAGAAGAAGGAAAGAAACAAACAAACAACCCCCCCCCCACCAAAACCATGTTTGTATTGAATTAATGCCAGGACGGACTGTATCATAACGGACATTGTCTGTGTCTCATGTGTTTTCTGTGAAAGAGAACAGATACTAAAAGAGAACACCATGTGTAGTTTATTACAGCAATTACATTCTTGGAACTTGTGCTGTCTGAGTTTTTGTCACTTTTGGCATATTTTTCTTTCATGCTTTCCCTCAGGGAGAGCAAAATGGTAGCAAGGGGGGGCAGAGAGTGAAACTAGACCCTTTGTGACTATAATCAAAAGTAATTTGATTTGACTGTGACTCATTAGACAAAATCCCACCCAGCACCACATGGGTAAGCGGGACAAGTGGAACATATTCAGGAGCACCCAAAACTATCGTTTAGGAGCCAAATTTTGCTCTCTGTTAGACTGGTATAAATCTGGAGTAATTCCTTAAAATTAGTGCAGTTACTCTGGACTTGCACAGTGTAAATAAGAGCAGAATTTGCCCTTAAGATTGTATTAACTCTGCCTGTCACAGATGAAAAAAGGTTAGATGATGGGTCTTGATTCAGTCAGTGTAATTGGAATACTAAAGAGAAAAACTTGAACTGCTTTGGAATTTCTCTATAAGAGATTTTGGCTACACCATGGCACAGTTGAGGGAAAAATTGTAAGGGAGGACATGATGTTGCACAGATGGTATTCACTCTTTGGACTTCTTTCACCTTATACATGGAAACATAGGTAAAATAAAGGCAAAGAAACTTTTTGATCATGAAGATTATGTTGATCAACACACATCTCTGTGTTTCTGCTGGAAAGCTGTGATTAACTCATCATCATGGGCAATTGCTTTACCTTAGTGCTATAGATTTAAATCATCTGTGGAAAGCCTCGTGCACCAGAAATAATTTCACTAAGATATGACCTGTGTTCCACCTCAGAATACAGTAAAAATCAATAAATTGTTTCTGCAATTGGTTAAATGCCAAAGCTAAACTAGGAAATGTAATCAATCCCAGAAACCATTCATTAGGTGAGTATTATGATGTTGTGTAGGATCTTACTGGATGACAGGACATAATCCTGTAAAGGTGGGAAACAGTCTTTTGCCCTTCTAACTCTGCAGACACTGGGAGTTGGATGAAATGGATAAAGCATACAGTGTGTGTTGTGATAAAAGATTTTATTGGTTTGACGGCATTACTCACGAATGGCAAATCTGTAAGTTATATGGGTCCTTTCAAACGTGTCCAGGGAAACCTTTATGCCACTCCTCTCATCTTCATGTCACACATTAGAAAAACTTACTTCAGAAATGTTTTAAATTCTTTCTAAACACTTTTATTGGTATGTGATGGGTGTATAGACCCAAGTTGTGGTAGCCAGGAAGGGGTTAATACATGGGTCAGTTACTTCTCCAGATGCAGCTAAATGGCCACTTTATCAGGATGGTGATAAAAGGCTGCAGCTGAGCCAAAGGTTGGTGACTGACAGAGAGCCTACAAACCTTCCAAGAAAGTGCTTGAGTAACAAACTGGGGAAAGTTTGTTACTCAGGCGTACAGAGAGGTGATGCTCTAGAAAGTGACTAGCAGAGAATGCAGCTCCAGGACAGATGCTTGCTAATAGGCAAAAGTAGGAAGCAGCCCAGGGAGTTAGTGAGATATTGTAAGAAACAGCCCCTACCTGTTTATCACAAGGACCCTGGGCTGGAACCCCGAGGAGAGGGTTGGCCTGGCTTTTAGCCCCTGTAGAAGGGGAGATGTAAGCAGGGCCGGCTCTAGGCACCAGCAAAACAAGCTGCTGCTTGGGGCGGCACATTTTTAGGGGCAGCATGGCCGGCGCCAGAATGCCGCCCCTAAAAATGTGCCCCGGCCGCCCTAGCTCACCTCCGCTGCTGCTGCCACGGCGTGCGAAACAGCTGATTCGCGCGCCACTACTCGCCCTCCCTCCAGGCTCTCAAACCTGGGAGGGAGGGGGAGCAGCGGCGCGCGAATCAGCTGTTTCGTGCACTGCGGCGGCTCGGGGTCTCCCCCTCCCTCCCAGGCTCTCAAACCTGGGAGGGAGGGGGAGATCCCGAGCGGCTATTTCGCGCGCCGCTGCTTCCCCTCCCCGCGGCCACTCGGAGTCTCCCCCTCCCTCCCAGGCTCTCAAACCTGGGAGGGAGGGGGAGACTCCGAGTGGCTGCGGCGCGGCGCCGCTTCTCCCCCTCCCTCCTAGGCTTGAGAGCCTGGAGGGAGGAGGCAGGGCTGGGGATTTGGGGAAGGGGCGGAGTTGAGGCGGGGGTGGGGTAATTAAATAAGGGCGGGGTGGGCGGCCAAAATTGTTTTTGCTTTGGGCGGCAAAAATCCTAGAGCACTAATGTGTCTGGACTGAGACTGAAGGTGTGACCTTCATTGAATATCAGGTGTGTGTTTGGGCTTTCCTGTTACCCTGGAAGGGGTTAGGCTTGAGAGCTGAGCTTCCAGAAAGAATAGACTGCTGAGTGGCCTGAACTGTAGCTGACTGTGCCCAACTATGAGGTAGATACCAACCAGTCACTGACCCCCATGGTACTTTTTAATCTTTCTGCCTGTAAATCCCATTCCTCTTGAGCCTAACTGTACAAGTATTGCAGGGAGAGGAAAATCATAACTAGTAAAATGTTAGCTTAAGAAATGACATACCATAGCCTCTTCTATACATAACAATGTTGTCTGCATGAGATAAGGTCTGATGCCTTGGGAACATCTAGGCTCCACTGGAAAGCTGAGAATCCTCTTTCCTATACAACTTATGTCTCTGGCCCTGCTGGGTCATGAGATTCTAGGCATAAATCTGTCTCTCTTCCTAGACTGACTATTGCTCATCCTAGATCTTGGGCCACTGTGGCTTTGGAAGGCAATTCCTCATTTGAGGGAATATTTTCTACCAGGCTGACTTACAGAAAACAAACAAAAAAACCCACCTCAAACTGTTCAGAGGTTTAGAATGGTGCTGGTAATACCAGTGAGATGAATTGCTGAGCAGAGTCAAGGTGAGGCTGTTAAAGGCGCATGGTAAGCTACACTTATCATATGTCTCTAGGATTTATCACAGGGATGCCCTACCAAGGTGCACAATAATTGAAGCCTGTATTCTGCTTCTGTTAAAGTCCAACAGCAAAGCTCTCATTTATTCCAAAGAGCTGACTTAAGCCCTGAATGAGAGAGGATATTGGTGCAATCTTGCTCTATTTGGAAGCTATCAGTTTTGCTCCTCTCTCCAAAAAGAGCAGGATTGGGCCCCCTGACTTTAAAGTAAATAACAGATGGAAAGGGGGAATGTGACTGGAGAGAGACAATGAATGAAGACTTCACTGTTGCTTAAAAAGGATTGTTTACAATGTCCTGGATGGTAAGTGAGTGATGTTCAGTTCTCATTGTATAGCTTTACTTCAGTATTATAATGTTTTCCAGGGACATGATAGTTCTAGTTGTGAGCACTTAAGGTTTCACTTGTTTTGGGGAGAAGGTGAGAAAGGAGCAAAAGTCTCTCTGCACCTTTCTCCAGAGCTCTTATTTAGGAACTGGTAAAAATGCTGTCCCTAATACCCCTTGAATTAAAGGAGTGAGCTAGCTAGCCTGCTTGGTGGCCCTTAGTGGCCCCAAAGGGTTGTGACCAGCCAGGATGGGCCAAAGCTCAGGCTAACCTGCCTGACCTGCTCCTAGTGTGCAGAGGGTGGTGCAAGGTGAACATCTGTGGCTGATGTCAAGAGTACAGCTCATCATAGTGCTCCATGCTCCTGTTCAAGAGCCTGAGAATATCACTACCCTGGATGGCTGCGGGCACATCCCTGAAAGCGACAGGTAGCCACAGCCGGAACTTAACCTCTAGAAGATGCTCTCCCCCACTTTCACGCAACTTCCTCCGTTTTTGCTCTCATCCTTGTTCAGTGACAATGAAAACCCTTAACTGTTCTTTGTACATCAGACCCCGCCAGCCATTCGTTACTGTAAAGGTTATGTTACAAATACAGAAACATGGCTAATGAATAAGGACATTTTGGAAAGCCTGAAGAAACATGAGCAAGTCTGTACATACAAAGAAAGCGAAAACATATGTACTGTATTCCACCCATGTATATAAGGAGTGTGCTCCTTTAACTCTTACTTATACAGTGCCACCAAAAACACTACGATCCCTCCCCCACCCCCTGAAATCCAGACACATGCAATGAACAGCAGTGACACTACTTTCCTAAAAATGAAGTGGCTGTTATACTGTAATCTAAAAATAAGAATTCACAAAGGCTGAACGCTTTAGAGCGATGCTTTTAAAATAACCTCTATAGCTGCAGTCCCTCTGATGATCCTGCAGACAGATGGAGGCCAACTAGCTCAGCTTGCATCAGGATAGGATTTTTCACTTCAAAACCAAAAATTTTACCTTCCTAGAGCACCCTGCCCCAAAAGGTGGACCAAAAAATCCTTCCCAGACTAACTGACTCCCTTGCCCCTCTAGTCTACCCTCAGTTCCACATGGACTGGGTGAAAAAGAACTGCATCCGCCATCTTCCCATCAACATAGAGGAAAAGTAGGAAATAAATCCATCTCCTTGCTTGAACAAACTCAGTACAAATTCCCATTTGCACAGTAATAAGAAAACTAAACTTTTCAACTGACTTCTTTCAGAATATGTACAGTTGTTGTAGCTGTTTAGATGGTAATAGAGACAAGGTGGGTGAGGTAATATCTCTTATTGGTCCAATTTCTATTGGTCAGAGAGACCAACAGAAGTTGGTCCAATATTAGCTCACCTTGTCTTTCTTTCAGGATAGAATTCAAGTTTAGGGAGCACAAGGTTGAGACTGGAAAAAACAGCACCTGCAAAATTTGAAGCTGTGTGGTATGTGCAAAGGCCAAACTGCACACAGAAATTGTTTTTTTGCTTTCTTAATTACCATTTTCCTATGCAAATGCTTTTTCATGTGCAGGTAAATTAATGAATTTGTGAGTTAGGAAGATAGTCTAAAAGTTCTTTTAGTAAATCTTTTAGTAGTTATGGGTTTAATATGTGTCTTTGGTTTAATTGTATAAAGCTCCTTAGTATACAACTGCTTGATATGTGTAATAGGTTCTTTATAAACTAGTAAAAACAAATGAAGCTACAACGAAATGGGGCAAGATGTTATGCACATGGTGAAAACTCATCTGCTTAAAATCCTGCCTCTTTCCTTTTTTGTCTAGATGATCCTGTACAGTAGGTTAAAACATTAACGTTTCCTCTGTGGAGCGGTAGCATCAAATCAGAGTTGGGTCCCAAATGGCATTGTGCTTTGTTAGCATTGATTGCAGGGTTTGTTCAACAGAGTTCCAATGCTGGAATTGTGAGCATGTTTCAGGTCGTGATTAGAGATGGGTTGGCTCCAGGCTCAAGTCACTTCTGTTAGCTTGTCACTTTCACCAATAACCAAAAATTGAACAAATTCAATCAATTTTAATATTAAAAATAGCAAATTAATTATCTCCACCACGTGGCAGCTGCAAGGCAAAAATAAAAGCCAAAATTAATGTTGGTAATTAAGTTTAATATGTAACAGCTTTATATTAAAACACTTAAAATGCTACTAATATATACAAGGGTGCTCATTACAAATAGATAGAAACCTAGATTTCAATGGCAATTAGGAGCCTAAATGCTTTTGTGGACCTGGGACATACTGCATAATTTTGTATGGTAGTTTCTCATTTACTGCATTAACTCATGTCCGGCACATACCTGATTTCAGCCAATACCCATTAAAACTGTCTTCAGTGAGCCCTGGATCAGGCCCATTATGCTTAAAAGAGCAATCCAATCAAACTTTTTTTTTGCTAAATTAAATGACAGTACCATATATATCCCATTATTGGTGATTATTTCATGTTAATAGAAATGCCACTTCTCCCTAATCTTGTTTGATTCTTTCAGTGATGGAAGAACATGGTGTATGTGGTATAATTCATCAACATATATGTGATTGTGATATCACGAACACTGGATTATGCCAACAATGAATGAATTGGAGAGGAAGAGGCTGGTTATGAATAATCAGCAATGGTAGGAAAGCAAATATAGCAAAAGTACATTTTAGTCTTAGGATTTTGAGTAAAGATGGGCCCAAGCCACTGAATAGGTCCAAACCACCCGTGGAACTTGAGGTTTTTTATTCTGACCCCAAATCTGGATCAAGTATTTCAAAATAGCTTCGAATTTGTAATATGCTGAACCAATATAATACTAAGTTAGTATTGTAACACACTAGCCATATTAACTTTTTATAAAATTAACTGAGTGTAGGTATGGAACTTTAAAAATACACTCTGATATAGAAATCCACTGAGTTCAAATATCAACAGTACTCAGCTGTTGTAAGATTCCTTTTATCATGGTAACAGTTTGACATATCACCTACCAACTCATAGGCAGCCAACTTTATAAATCTACATTTACTGTACAGCTATCACCCAAGTTTATATCCATTCACTCAAGATACCAAATAATTCTTGTATCAGTTGCAGTGAATCATATCTGAGTGATCGTTGTCCACACAACTACTATAGTATTACATCTGGCACTGAGGAGCAGGAGCTGCTCGGGAGGGAAGAGAAGGAAGAAATGCACCATACCAGCCATATGAATGACTTTGGCCCAACCTTTTCTCTCCACAGAAACTCCCCTCTGGGACACTAGCAAATAGCAATCCTGACTGTATTGACCACTATCATCCCATTCTTGAATCTCCCTACATCTAAGCAGATGTAGCTGTAATATACCAATTACTTGTCTGGCTATAGTAAGGTTACCATATTTAAAAAATAAAAAAAGAGGACACTTCATGGGCCCTGGCCCCGCCCCTTTCCCACCCCCGACCCCGCCCCAACTCCGCCCCTTCCCCGGCCAACTCTGCCCAGTCCCCGCCCTAACTCCCCCTCCTCCCTCCCAGCCACGCGAAAAGGGCTGCCCAAGCGCTACTGGCTTCACGGTTTGCTGGGCAGCCTCCAGACCCTGCGCCCCCAGCCGGCACTTCCCCAGCACAGCTGGAGCCCAGGAGGGGAAGCGCCCAGCCGGGGGCACAGGGTCTGGAGGCTGCCCGGCAAACC
>NC_048306.1:70638471-70683409 GCF_013100865.1 Trachemys scripta elegans | reverse complement strand
TCCGGACCCCAGCTGCCGAAGCAGAGCAGCTGGAGCCCGGGAAGGGAAGTGCCCGGCCGGCGGCTTGGGGTCCGGAGGCACGGGGGCTGCCCGAAGCCAGTAGCGCTGGCTCGGGCAGCTTGGCTCTTAAACAGAGCCGAAGTCTGAGTCAGGGGAGGAGCAGAGCAGCCGCGGGAGAGGAAGTGCCCGTCCGGTATTTTTCCCGGACATGTTCGGCTTTTTGGCAATTCCCCCCGGACGGGGGTTTGATTGCCGAAAAAACGGACGTATGGTAACCCTACGTGACTGGTGCCCGGGGCCGGGGGCGCAGCTCCAGCCCCAGGGGGACGCAAATCCGGACAGTGCTGGCTCCACGCAACGCGCTGGTGTCCACAACCCCCCCTGGGGCGCCCCCAAGCCCTGCGATGGCTGCCGAGCCGCGCCCAGACACACCCCCCACCCAAAGGACAGGGGCCCGCGCCCTCCCTTCCCCAACGGCTTGCTGCCTCACAGGGGCAGGTTGGTCGCGTCGCAGGGGCCGCTGGGAGTTGTAGTTCTCGGCCGCTCCCCTCTCCTGGCTCTCCCTGGAGCGTGAGGCCTGGCCGGACTACAGCCCCCAGCATGCCCTGGGCAGGAGCCGAGTGTCGCACCGAGATGATGTCACAGCGGGCGACCCACACACACAGATTCGGAGATCCTAGCCTCCCTATTTCCCCGGACATGTCCAGCTTTTTGGCAATTCCCCCTGGACGGGGATTTGGGGACCAAAAAGCCGGACATGTCCGGGGAAATCCAGACGTATGGTAACCCTAGGCTATAGCCCTTTCTTCAGGGCATTAAATGTGAAAGTGACACAAATTTAGACTCACTTAGACTTAGAGGGTCAGATTGAGTGGTGAGGTGTAAGGAGTGTAAACTACTCAGTGATGTGAGTGTAAGGGAGTCTTGGTTCATGTTAACATGCTGAAAGGGACAGAAGAATGTTTAAATTGCACTAAATTAGACTCTGCTCAGATTTTTGGCCCTCAGGCTGACAGTTGTGGAATTCAGGGCCCAGTCCTGGGGACTTTACTTATTCTGTACCATTGAAGTCATGTGAGCAAAGTTACACAATCAGGCCCAAAGCCACTGAATTTCTGGCAGTATTGTAGGCTATGTACTAGTAACAAAAACAACACTGGGCAGAAGGCTAATGTCTTGAGAAATGTTGAAGCTGTGGTTAAGCGATGAACAATTCAGTGAATTGCTACCACAGCTTCAAGGCTCAGTCTGCTCTGATTCACTGTCAGTTTGCTCCAAAGTATGACAAGAATTCCTCTATAACCAGCTAATGGGCACAGTACTTTGTTTATGATAATGCCAGCAGAAAACCCACTGCAAATTGTACAATTTTACATTTACATGGGTAACAGGCCAAACATTCTTGTATGCGTGTCAAACATAACAAATACAGTTTGTGCCAGAGAGAAAATAGTAAGAAGATACAAGAAAATGCAATATGAATCCTTTTAATAGCACAGACATTATACCAGAGCAGACTAGTGGTCGGTCCATCTTGTCCATTATTCTCTCTCTGACAGCAGCCTCTGCTAAATGCTTCAGAGGTTGGTACAGGAAACTCTGAAATGGAATAAGCTGTTGCCTGGAAAAGTTTTTTCCTAATGTCCCATCAGTTTGCCTGGAGACATGCGTGTTTACATCTTATCTAATGTAATCTCACTTTCCATGGAAATGTCTAATTCTTATTCAAACCTAACAACCCATTGGCTTCAATAACATGTGGCAATGAGTTTAAGATTAAGCATGTGCTAAGTAATACTTTCATTTGTCATTATTAAATGTTTAGGTCCGTCACCTTTCAATTGCATGTCCTTCGCTCTTGCATTATGAGAACAGGTAAATAGAAGCACCCAATTTACCTTCTCTATACGCTTATTTGTTTGTACCTTTGTGTTCATCTCCACTCTAAACTAGAATTTTTCAGTCTCTTCTCAGATGGAAACCTTACCATGTCTTTCATGATTTTTGTTGCTCATCTTTGGATTCCTATTTCTGCTATATTTTCCTGAGCTGGGTGACCTGAACTGTACATAATATTTCAGGTGGGGGCAAACCATTTAATTATATAGTGGCACCATAATATTTCAGTAGTTTCTATTCGAGTCTGTATAGCCTGTTTGCTTTTATTGTTGGTGTTACAGGGTGGACTGGCCCTGCACTAGAGCGGAAGGGGTTAAGGCAGCACTCTTAGCAGCAGAGGCCACGCCCCCTTGACCCTGTTGGGCATGTTCCAACTGCTGCTGCAGTATAAAAGGGAGCAACCTAGATCAGTCTGGGCTGACTGCCAAGGAGGAAGGATGCTTGGTAGAGGTGCCATCCCAGGAGCCGTTATAGCCCTTACCTATGGGAGGCGAAGAGCCCGAGACCTGGACCAGAGACCCGCAGCCAGTGGAACCCCAGGGAGCGTCCGGCGCTGAGGAGCCTGGAGGGCCTGATGCCCTATGGACTGCTGCTGCAAGCAACCTGGTAAGAAGTGACCCATGGAGGGTGGGTGAGTGGTACCTCCCACCCTCATGAGGTCAGCATATTTCTGTGGGATTTCCTGCTGATCCAGTAGCGGACCACTCCACTGTTAGAGCCCTGGTTGGGGTCCGATGAAGTTGGGTGGACCCAGGCTCCCATGCCAGGGCCCCTATACCCCTGGTGCTGGCCCCCAGGTGCTGGCCAGTAGGCCATTCTACCCTGCATTTGAGGGCGGTTGTATTTACTCTGGCCTGTGGGCCACTCTGGCCTGCATCCAACGGTGGTTATATTGACTCTCCACATTGGACTATGTGACTCTGAGGCTGGGAACAACATCATTGGCTTCACTGTGGGGTGACCACGCCCTTACCCCATCCCTGGGGTGATGGAGTGTACTGGCCCCGCAACAGTTGGCCACTGTTCATTGACCTGATAATGCACAGGCTATGTAACCACTTTCATATGAATGCAATGAAAACATATGTATACTGCATGCATATATGAATATGTAAGTTTGTGTATATGGAATACATGATGATGTAGATAACTATTCTATTGGTTTGTGATGGCTGAATTAAAAGTGGCAAAACTACAACTGAGCCATAGAGACACCCCAAATGGCTGCTAATAAAAAACCTTAAGACCACAGCATCATGTATTCTCTGTAGGTAATACAAATCACAAACACTATTTCACAAATATTTTAGAGAGCTTTTAACTTTTTTTTTTTTTTTTTTTTTTTTTACTGGAACTTTATCCTTCTGCATCAAAACCAGGTGCCTTAATTCCATGTGCCCAACTGTACAGGACTCAGAGCCATAAACTTCCAAAAAACTGACCTAGAAAGGCCTTTTCTGTACATAAAAATGTGCTAAGGTCAGACCTATCAGATACTTCAAGGGCTAGAAGTGAGTACTGTCTAGCCCACAGAGAATGTGACAATCATCATCTTCCAAATGGGGTGAAGATCACTTTTCTAGCCCTATCCAACTATAAGATAGTGGGCACTAAAGCTAAGACATATTTAAGTTTAGAAAAGCTGTCTCTAGTCCAGGACTAAATCTCATTTGTCCTGGGTCTCAGGCAGGTGTAATTTAGCTTTCAATGCTTCTGCCAAATGACATGTTTCATCCTAAACAAATATGAGGTTTGGAGTTGAGCTGTATAAACTGTTAGACTTGGTATGAAAGCGTTTGTGGCGCAGCAGTGGTTTGGTAGAACTTTCTTGTGTCTGCAAATGGTGAGCAAAAGGATTTTGCCAACACTTCTACACCATGTGGATCCCCGCAAACATCTTTAGAATTCTGAACACAGTGTATTTCAAGTTAGAACCTGGTTCCTCAGAATAGGATGTAGGGAGGCAAAGAAGTAATAGTGTTTCTCTTTAGTTGCTGCCTGGCTGAGCTGTCCTATGTAATCAGGAAGGTCAGCATAAATCAACAATCTATTTTCATCTGGTTTCTGAGGCCCAAATTCTGTTCCCTTGCACAAAGCTTTGAGTAAGTGGGTCTATAGCAAGAGACTCCCGTCAGTTTGAAGAAGACTGGAATCCACCCCTTCCTCAGTAATGGTAAGGTGCAAAGCACCAATACACTTGCTTCATAGCAGCTACAATAGTTCATGGGCTACAGTAGCATGCACCACTACTACTCTACACCCCCCAAGGGCACTTTGACCTGTGGTTCTGCATGGCGTCAGACTCACTCCCCACTCCTAAGCATGCTTGCATCGTTGTACTGCGTTTCGCTTCTGAGCACTACTCTCCATTTCCTAGCCTGCTCACCCTTGCTGTTGAGCTGCAGTAGATCTACTGCTTTTTTGGGCTTCCGTCTGTCTCAGCAGGATTTGGCCCAGATGATGAGATATCTAATTAATTGAAAAGCGTTAAGGAAAAAATCCCTTCTCTTTTAGTTCCATACCCTCTGCCTGTCTGACTTTAGGAGGCAGGAATCTAGTAAGTTAATTATCTTCTCTAATTCCTTTGGGAACTTCCTTAACACCGTCACAGTGGTGCTGCAGCCATGTTGGATATGTGAGAGAGAAGGTGAGTGAGGTAATATATTTTATTGGACCAGCTTCTGTTGTTGAAAGACAAGCTTACAAATGCCACAGAGCTCTTCTTCAGGTCAGCTTTGTGGAGCTTGAAACCGTCTCTCTTGGACCAGCTTCTGTTGGTATAATTAACTCACCCACCTTGTCTCTTATTAATGACACATTGACTGGTCTCATTTACATTTTGGTGAATCATACCCAATTTTCAGTGAAATCCTACTACAGGGTACATGGCATCATATGTATTTCACCCTGCTGTAAACAATTCTATCAATCTAATAAAGAATTATCCCAATTCATTTTTATTAAAGAATCAAAGTAGAAAAAATGGCACCCTATTAGTACAGCATTCTGCTCTAGCCTCATTCCAACATCTATTCATTTTTAATAAATACCACATTACAAAACATGCCTGTTTTGTGGCTAGATGACACTAGCTTACCTGTCCCACAAAAATGTTCCATGGTGCTTTGCTGTTATTAATGAGCCTGGTTTTAAATAACTGATTTGTAGTTTGCATGACCCATATTTTGAACTGGGACTCTAGTAGGTGGTGATCGTTTTCTTTGTAAAGTTGTTCATGTGTGTTTGATAGTTATGAACAAAACATTTTCATCCATTGTAATGGATAGCAGACTTTTCTTTAATTGGCAAGAGAGCTATTAATCTGGAGTATATTATTTTCATTTGATTTGGCATTTATTCTTGTTTTTGCACTCTCTTTAATGTTATACAAATACATTGACTCATGTGTTCCATCATAGGTATGTGCACTCTGCCAATTCATCTGCTTAAAATATTGTCTTAATATTCTTGTTGAAATTTTGGCATTAAACAAACCAGATTGTGCACCCCCCCCTAAAAAAGCTTGAGTATATTGTATTAGAAAAAGTAATTCTTCAGTCTCCTTACACATTCTATTTAGGTTCTTATACTGTGCCCATATCTCTGCAGTACTGGGCCTGTATTTTTTTTTCTTCATGGCATAATACATGATAGCTTGATAGTTGCTTATATGATATACAATAACAAATAATAAAGCATTTGAAGGCCAGACCTGTTACACATACCATTTAAAATGTGGATCTGTACTAAAAACAAAATTTCTACATGGGATTTACTAGAGGGACTTAGTGGTCTGTTAAAATAACACCTCTTGTGTATGTGCTGTATGCTTGGCCTTCGCACTGCAAGTCAATAGATGTACTGTTTGTCCAAGATTCTTCATCAGGATGAGATGGACTATCTGTGCAGCAACGTAAAATAATTGCAATGGATCTCATCTCTGGGAAGAGATGAGTTTGGGATGATATTTGGCTCCTGGAGGAATATGGTTCCTTATATTTAAACATAGAACATATTAAATTATTTTTCAGTACCTATGTAAAATACACACCTTGGAAATCAAAAAACAAAAACAACAACCCACCCCAAACACTATTAAAGTGAAACTGATGCTTGTGAACAATATCCTGCACTGATGGAATTTTTTCAGCACAATTCTGAAGGTACCATTTCTAAGGCTGAGAGCACTGCCAACTCAAATTAAGTCAGCCTTTCTGCTGAGATTGCCTATTAGTATAAATGGAGTTTAGATGCAGACAGGGGTCCACTGGGAAATAGGCTGAGACTTCCAACTCGTTCTGCAGGTTCACAACAGCCATCAGATATTGACTTTCAGTCATTAAACCTGGATGAGATTTGAACCAGTAATTTTGATGTGAAAGACCCTGTATATCAATACTGGTCCCTTACACCAATCAGGCTGCATGGATGATATCATGTAAAGGAATTGCTATACCAATAAAACCAAACCCTTTGTCTTTAGTCCCTACAAATGTGAAAAGTGGATATAAACTGTCATAGCTCCGTGGATTTTAGTGGACTAGGAATAAAGTTTACTCAATACATTTCCGGCTATGCAGAACTTTGTAAGGCAGTTACAGAAAACATGCTATGTGACCTTGGCCCCATATGTTCTGATGGCAATGTTTGATTAGATGCCTTTAATTTCTAACCAACAAAACAATTAGTTAGAAAAGCAGATACATTATCCACTGGGTTGTGTAAGATATTTGGCACCACCAACTGCAGAGACAGCAGTCAACTGTGCATCTGAGGTAATGTCAATTCTTTGCAGTCAGAGGACTTGTATTTAATAGATATCATATGGCTACCAAATGTACTCTAAAGCTGGCCTTGTTTGATTGCTTCTTGGTAGGAGTCCAAGATATGTTTAAAAAAAAAAAAAATTCTGAAGCTGCTTTTCTAAATTGACAGGATTGCTGCAACCCTTCAATAGATACCAGTAGCAACTGGACACACACTGTATTGATTAGAACCATCTGGAGAATGGTAAATAGAGCTGTAAACACATACATTTGAAGCCGACACAAGATTGCAGGGGACTTTTGCTGGCCAAAAGGAAAGGCTATAATTATGTGTTTTAACTTCTCCTTGGGTTTTGTGTTAAGTAACTTCCTGAGAGAACTTGAATTCCTGCTTTCCCTTCAAGTACAGTTTCAAATGAACAGGTCTGCCCGCATCTCAAGTGCACAAAGGTAAAGATCCTTTGAATAATTGTCATGATTCATTTTTGATTTGAGAAATTCATTTATGGGGGTTTTTTGAGCCAAAGAAGTAGAGCAACTGGCCTGACCCTGGTGGGTCAGGCCAGTTTATTTACCTGCTGACGCGGCAGGTTCGGCCGATCGCGGCCCCCATTGGCGCGGTTCGCCATCCCGGGCCAATGGGGGCGGTGGGAAGCCGTGGCCAGCACATCCCTCTCCTATGCCGCTTCTCACTGCCCCCATTGGCCCGGGACGGCAAATCGCAGCGAGTGGGGGCCATGATCAGCCGAAAGTTGCTTACCCTGGTGAGCCGCATGCCAAACATTGCTGACCCCGAGCTAGAGCAATGAAATCACAGTAAATTATTGCACTGGACTCCTTATGATCTACCTGACACATTTGTAATAGGATTCTATCTTTCCCTTCCTATTCCTAATACACTGTAAAGCCTCTCTACTTGGTCTTTGAACACAACAGCGGGAGTACCCTAAATCAATAGGAACCACACTGGGCCTTTGACTGGATGTACTGTAAATCCTAACTTGGCCCAGGAGATCAAGCTTTGCTACTAGAACTGCATGCAGGCAGACTTCTAGAGTGTCTATATTGTATAAGCAGGAACACAACTGATAAGTGACATAAAACTGGTGTGACAAAGTTCCTCCTCTATCTTGGTGGGTTCTGCACTTATTGGCAGATTTTTTTGCCTCAGAGATTCACCATGTGGGTTGGGGAACAGCCCAGAGACCTTCCCCTCTGGTAGAACCCACAGTCCAGGTCAATTGGGAGGTTTGGGGGGAACCCAGGCCCGCCCTCTACTCCGGGTTCCAGCCCAGGGCCCTGTGGACTGCAGCTGTCTATAGTGCCTCCTGTAACAGCTGCATGACAGCTACAACTCCCTGGGCTACTTCCCCATTGCCTCCTCCCAACACCTCCATTAGCCTCACCATAGGACCTTCCTCCTGATAATGCTTATACTCCTCAGTCCTCCAGGCCACCCCCCCCTTCCCCTACTGGAGTAAGAGCCTTTTTATATCAGGTGTCCTGATTAGCCTGCCTGCCTTAATTGGTTCCAGCAAGTTCCTGCTTGTTCTGGAACTGTCCTTGTTACCTTACCCAGGGAAAAGGGATCTACTTAATCTGGGACTAATATCTGCCTTCGATCACTCTTCTGTAGACATCTGGTCTGACCCTGTCACACTGGGTATTTATACCTAGAGATTATATGATGGTCAATAGATTGAAAATGTGTTCAGCTTTTATTTGAACTGAATATTTGACTAAATTCTTTTAAAAACTAAAATTAAATGAAAACTTTATTGGGATTAACATAATCTGAGAGGCAATGCAATCCCCTGGATAAAACACTAAACTGGGAGTCAAGAGACCTGGGTTCTATTCTTAGCTCTGCTACTGATCTTTTGTGTGATTTTAGCCAAGTCATCTAACTGCCCTGTGCCTCATTTTCCCCTCCCATCCTTTGTCTATTTAGGTTGTGAGGGATAGTCCCTCACTGTGTTTGTAGAATGCTTGGCATGCTGGAGCCTCAAATTCAGTCTGCCAGGATTTACTGGCATACAAAAGACTGCATTTTATTAATTTTCCAGTTGGCCTCTTAACAATTCAAAGCTGATTATGAAATTATCTTTAAAATAAAGGCAAAGTAAGACTACAAGCACTATGACATTTGAAATAACATTATGTGTGTATGTGCGCACGTGTGAAGTTTCTGCGAACAGAAATGTATGTGGTACCATTTATTTATTTTTGCACCAGTAAAATGTTCCATAGCCAGGAACAGCATTTTCTGCAATAACTTTTTTTTAAAGCCTGTTTATGGAATAATTTGAATTCTGAGCTGGGATTGGTTGCATAGTAGATAATTAATGGCTGAAGTAAGATGGTGTTTCTTTGGTTATAACACACAGCATACTAAATTACTAGTTCCACAATAACAAAATACTGTAAATGCCCCAAAATGCATTGATGCAATGTTAAATCCACCAAGAGCCAAAAAATAAAGGTTAAGTTTCCAAGACCAACAACTCCTTTTTTATAGTATTAATGTAATAATAAGCCACACACTTAAACAAAAGCACAAGAATAAATAGCACATGTTGTATGTGCAATACAGAAGAATTAAACATTGCAATGTATTTTCCCCATTCATCTAGTAAATAGGGCAATGCAAACTGGGGAAGGGTGGGATCCCTTTCTGATCCCAGCAAGTTATTGGTATTTGTACAGTTCCTTACAAACGTAGTAAATGGATGCAAATTTAATATGCAAGACTGCATATTGGTTTTTTTCCCCTTAGTAAATAACTATTCATGTTATGCAGAGTGGATTATACAATAGCATGACATGAACTCACAATTAATTTGATGGCTGAAAGCTCTGGGTGCTGAGTTATCTGCCTAACTTTATTGGTTTGAATTTGCCATGTGAGGAGGGCATGACAGTGTACCAACCACAGCTCTTACAGGGGTCACTGATATAGAACCAATAATTATTGTGCTAAACCTTAAGCCAGACATTTTACTATAAGCCTTTAAGGGCATGCTTTCTAATACTTCAATAGTAGCATTAAATACAGCATCTCTCATATTCTAGGTATGGCAGAGGGATTGTAGTAACTACATGCCACTGTATGGCAGCTATGGGCAAGGGCTAACTCTGTTTAATAACCATTGAAATGAAGGAAAACTGGTCTAAGTCTATGTAATGGTTAAGTTACATGTTTAAACACACGCAAGTCAGAAAGTGCAAGAGGATGGATCTTAGGCTAATCTAGTGTTGGTATAACTATATACTTCACCAAAATTATTCCTGATTTACACCAGTGTAAGAAAATAGTGTGCGATATGGGTGGAAGCACATAGACAGACACTAAATACCATCACCATTTGCTGAATTACCTCATTAATTGAGGGATTATTTTAGGTTTCCATAAGCATATACACCCTATGACCTGAACCCTTAGAAAAGGGAGCTCCCTGGTGGTAAAATGGAGGAAGAACGGCCCAGAGCTGCTGAAGAACTGTGGCTGGAAAGGCGCTCCACTAGTGAGAGAGCTCTTGGCCAGTATCTGTGGACAGCAGATGAGCTAGACCTCATTTGTCTTTCAGTTTTATGTAGACTTTTTTTTAAAAAGGACATTTGTTAAAATCCAGTTATGTTTTGAATTTGGGGGCAATAAAATGCATTTGAATCCATTGGGAGATGAAGGGGCAAGAAATCCACACCAAATGTGCCTGCGTCACCCTGACAGACTACAGTCAGGCACCGTTGGGCAATGGAGACTGGTCAGAGATGAGAAGAAGGGAAGGGGAGTGGAAAGAAACTCCTACTTCTCTAGGTATTTCTCTGATAGGGACTCTGCAAAGGGTCCTAGATACTACTAATCCCCCTCTAACTACTAATCCTCCTCTAACTGCTGAGCTAGACTGCTGCTAGGGTGATCAGACAGCAAGTGTAAAAAATCAGGATGGGTGTGGGGGGGGTAATAGGTGCCTATATAAGAGCCCCCAAAATCGGGACATCTCGACACCTTAACTGCTGCAGGACAGTGGATGGTGCAGAGTACTAGTGGCAGCTTGGAGAGCTGGGGCAGCACAGAAACAGTGGCTAAAGCAGCTTGAGTTGAAGCTGCAAAGAACAGCAGTCTACCCAAGGGATTCTGATGCAGGTGCCACACCTAGTAATTAAAGCTGAAATCATCCCAGGTGGTAGAGCCCCCATAGAGCCCCCACAGCAGCCCAGGAAGTACTGGCTTGCCAGCCTCCTTGGACTTCTCCAGGACAGCTAACCATGAGTGGTGAGCTGGGGAAGAGAGCTGGGACTAGAGCACATGCTGCCACACTGAATTGCCAGGAAGACTGATGTGGGGATTATTATCTCAGACTTGGGAAAACCAGCCTTTTAAAAGAGTTTATTTTGTAGTCACCTTTTTTTACTGCCCTAAAAGTTTTGTCTTAAACTCCTGGGCAGGTGGGAAGTAATGCTCATCAGGGATGCCTAGGGGGTGAGGTATATGGTTTCCTAGGGTTCCGGGTGGGCATGCAAGCTTTTTTTTTAGAAGGAACCCCTAGAAAAAACTGAACCCGGCCTTCTTTTGCTGCTGCCATGCCGGGCCCGGCAGAAGCGTTACAAATGTTAAAATGTCTTTGTTAATATGCCACAACACCAGTATCTATGCTAAATATGTGGAGAGGAAATTGGTGAAATACTTAATTTATTCCTCACTTTCACTCACACACACACATCATAAACCTACACTGCAGACCCACAGGCTATTATTTTAAAGCATTTTCTTGCCTTTATAAATTTTCCAGTGCTTTTGTGTTCAGTCATCTAACTGCTGCCTCGTTGAAGGTAGCAAGGTGTTGCAATCCACCCTCCCACAGTAGACAAAATGCAGGGTCTTATTCTAAGTGACAATAAACTTGCTCTCAATCACTTATTCTGGAGTACTTGTATAATATATATGCAGCTACTTCCTGAAACAGGTTCCTATCTTTCTTCAGTGATCCATGTGGAAATCAGATATAATGTTTTGTCTGCCCCCTCTGCATAAACTCTCAGTCCATGGGAGTTCTGGGCATGAATGAAAGAGATGTAGTTTATTAGTGTACTACTACCACCGGCACATTGCATTGTACTGAAATAATACAGTTGTAATATATTAAGCATGGGATTCTAAGGTACTAATTTGGAGCCTGGGAAGAACCTATTGCAGTCAAGGAAGACTCATTGTCTCCAACAGGCTTTGGAGCAGGTCCTTATTTCAGCTTAGTCTTCATCATATCTTGGTACTAATATATATATACACACACATATATATATATATATATACACACACACACACACACACACTTAAGAGTATCC
This sequence comes from Trachemys scripta elegans, assembly GCF_013100865.1. Taxonomy (NCBI): domain Eukaryota; kingdom Metazoa; phylum Chordata; order Testudines; family Emydidae; genus Trachemys; species Trachemys scripta. The sequence continues at coordinate 70,671,398 of NC_048306.1, read as the reverse complement.
TTTCTCTTGTAGGTAGTGTACTAGTGCAGCAAGCTAGGTGGCTTATGAATTCATAAGAACAATATTCATGTTTTTCCACATCATTTTAAGATGAGGGGTAAACTCTGTCAAGGTCCTTCTGTGAGGCCTTCCACTGCATTCTGTAGGGGTGGGTGAGGTTCCCCCATCCTTGGAGAAGAAAGCATAACTTGGGACCACAAACAGCTCTGGCTTTGGTTTTAGGCAACCATGCTGCCTGGGAATTTTAATTGAGCAAGTGTGAAAGAGAATTGAGTTCGATCAGCACAATGAGAATTAAAACTGGATGAATTATGGTATAGCTTTGATTGTTAGACAAGGTAACACAGAAATAGGAGTAAGGAAATTAAGCATTTCCAGGTAGAGTATTTATTAATATCAAAAGCACCAGAGAGCTGCATTTCTATACACTGAAAACAGTTAACAATGAGGCTCTTCTCTGAGCATATGGAAAAATGAAGGAAGACTAAAGAAAGTGATACAATGAAGCAAGGCAGAACCACTGTAAAGGGCTGATTGGGAAAGTTAAACACAAAAAGGAATGTTATGCTTTTCTGGAGGAAAGTAAAAACCCAATGAAAGTCCATGAATACCTAAACAAGAAGGGACTGACTTATGAAGCACTCTTACTACTAGAGACCATTTATTAGTACATAGCCCCCCAAAAATGGGATTTAAAAAATAGTAAGGAAACCTAGAGATGAAATGTTAAGGCAATTATTTTTTCAGAAGAGGAAGCAAAACATCTTCAATCTCCTACTGTCTCCACCCAAAAAACAAACCAACCAATCACATAAATAAATAAGAAATCAAACCCTTCCTCACCAACAAACTCACCCCCACCCCAATTTAACAGATGCCTCTGAACATTTTCCCTAAATTAATATCCATAAAGATAGCAAGTATGTGCTGGGCAGGTTGTAAATATTGCTCCCAAAAGTAATGTGTGGGAGCAATTTAAAAATTAAGTGGTCTGTTAACACCCCAGATCAGTAGACAATCTGTCTAGAATACCTGGTGACTGGCTTTTTTTTTTTTTTAAACCATTGAGAGATTTGTGCCTAAATTCTCAGGGATGGTCACAATATGGACAGTTATTTATGAAATGACCCTTTCTTTAGCATTATATCTTTAGTAATTCCATCATCTCAGTTCTTCCCTTTATAGTGAAATCGAGTGTTGTGTCATTGTTTGGCAAGAGAAAAGAAACAGAAATGGCAATGTATGGGAAAATGTTCCATCAATGTCCATCTTAGAAAAATAGCCTTTAATACCTATTGCAATGGAGCATAAAATGTTGCCCTGGAAAACTGGCACTTCATGCACTCCATTGACTATAATCCATCAAAAACTCCAAACACATAGCATAGCTATTAAGAAGCAAGATTGAGCTGTCTCCTCAGTGGCATGAGGAATAAATTTAGTCAGCAGGGAGCACTGCAGGCTCCTCTCATGTGATTCCCTACCAACAATGTAGATGAGTACTAGAGGAATTGTCATCCATCCTTGCCTGTGTGATTTCTCAATAGGATGGTGGCGGTGGGGGGAAATAATAGAGAAATTAGAATGATCACAGAACCTCATATGCAGCCCCACAAAAAAAAAAAATTGACCTACAAAGTAAACACTGACTGTAGCAGTTTTATTAATTAAAAATGAGTACTGGTCTAAAAAAAGGAGGCATAGATTTAAGGGCAGAGCACATGACTCACCTAGGGACCCATGACTTCTAATTCTGTCTCTGATAATAGGTTACATCCTTGACTTGAATGAGTTTCTTGACCTCTTCCTTAGTAGTTCTATATGTAAAGTGGCTATATCAGCCTCCCAGGAGGCTGGAGGCTCAATCAGCTAATGCTTGTAGCACTCTGAAGATGAAAAGCACTATCAGTTGGATTCACAGGGAGGATATAGGCACCTAAATCCACAGCATCTAAACTTTGGTATCTTGGCATGCATACAGCAACCTAAGTCCTAATACTGCCCAGCAGTTTGCTGCCCAACTCACCCCAAGCACCACAGAATTCACGAACAAGGGTTCCCCTCCCCTTACCTCACCTCTCCCAACCCCCATTTTGCTTTCAAGGCCTGATCCTGCTGAAGTCCCTTTGTGCATCCCACCCTATGAACTGTATTACAAAGCCCCAATTTCACTCTACAACTTACAAGTGAGTGCCCTGCCATGCGCTCTTCACAGGCCCATTGGGACTTCTTGGGGAACACATTAGTATTCAACATCAGTAAGGGTGGCAGAATCAGGTCATATGCAGGTAAAACTTCCATTAACTTGAATGAGAGTTATATCTGGATTACAGATACAGGGTTGGACCCATAGAAAATGCTCTATTGCAATCATATCCTCAATTAGTGACTATGCGGTCCAATTTAACACAATACCACTTAATTGTTTCCATTTCTGCTACAAGATGCTATAATAATGCTTGTGATTAAGCATGCAAAGTAGCTCATAAAAATGTCTAATTTTATACCTCAAATGTAAAGCATAATTCACTTTTACTATGTTGTAAAGCCATTCCCTTTAAAATTTAAATTTATTAGGGCACAGAACAAATAGGACTCCAGAAGAAAAGCTGTGTTTTTATTCTCTTGAACATCATTATTTTATAATTCTGTTTTGTCTTTTTTTGTTTAAAACCTTTTGTACATATCCCAAGGAGAATCTCTCTGAAGCTGTGTGTTTTCACTACTGTTACTAGATAAATATTTTATCAAATATTAATCAGCTTCTTGTAATGCATCATGCAGTTCACAACTGCAGTAGGTTGTCTATTTTTTTTAAACCTAACCATTTAAAAAAAAAAAAAAGGCAAAATCACAATACAAAATGATCACATTAAGTTTTCAGAATACAAGGGGTGATTAATTGGCTCTATTGCCACAAATGGCAAAGCTCCCACTGACTTCAGGGATTTCACCCAGTGTGTTGTCGTTTTGTTACTAGGCTAACACTTTCCTAAAACATGATTGTTTCTAGTTATTAACATACTGTAGGGCCATAAAGTAGCAATGCACAGTACAGTACAGATGACATTAGATTCCCTTTCTTGAAGAGTTCACAATCTAGGATCCTGAAAAGTTCTACGGAGAGTGTCAATTATTGTTCTGTTAATCTATAAAATACAATAGTGAGTAATACCCCTTCAATAGAATTCTATGGGGTGGTTTAAAAATATAGATAGGGCAACATTTCTCTATTACTAAAATACTACAGAATGTAACTTTTATAGAACTTCATTAAATGACCCTGTTCATTCAATCCCCATTAATTTTGTAAAACTGCATGTTAATATTGTGCATAATGCTAACAACCGTATGCCACTCCAATGGAGATGAGAATGTTTCTGGCAGAAAGTGTTTGCAGGATCAGACCCTAAATTCACACAACCCAGGGAGATACTGGGTAGGGGAAGACATTTTGATTATGAAGTCCTATGTTTTGAAGTTCACAAGCCAGAGTGACTACTTATTAACATTATTAATGTATTGGAGGCTCTAGTCTATAAGGAGACTTGAAATGGATTTTGACAATATATTTAAAGGGGAAAAGGGAGGAAGCAGGGACATTAGCATCAGGAAGACAGTTCCTTACATGGGGTGCAGGAGGGAAGTATGATAGTAGGCCCAGTGGTAGGAGTGGAAGAGGAACACAAGGGGCATTTAGGCAAGCAATTAGGTGTAGCAAAAAAGCATAACGGGGAGAAGCAGCTGAGGCAGAAAAAAGCCTAGCGGTGAAGAAGCCTGCAGGTGAAAATACAGAAAGAGTCCGAGTTTGATTTGGGAGAGAGTGGAGAGCCAGTGATGAGACTTTAACAGGACTGAATGATAGTTTCATCACACAGAAACTCTGAAACTAATTGTCACATTTGAGATCAGTAAGGAGTTGTCACCACCTGGCCTGTGACCTTGGGTGCCTCACAATACTTTTCTGTGGTAGCGCCCAACCTGTGCCGCTCACAAACAGCATGCAGGTCATTCACTAAGTGTCTGCATATAGCTGCAGGCCTGGTCCAGCATTTCTGACCCAAGCAGCCTGTTGGCAACACTCCAGCCACATACTGACTTTCAGCAGCCTTGGTTACTATTTGGAGGGTATCCCTGATACACTCCCAGTCTGAATTTTCTCCAAAAAACACGTGTTCTGCACTGTCCAGCCCTCTTCTGTACAGTTCAGGTATTATAGGTCTGTTACCCCTGTTTGGAGGATATGGGGGTGTCAGTATCTAACAGCCTACTATCTTAAATTGGATTACCAAACCGCTCAGTTTAAACACAACACGGGATTAGTTTAGATTTAAACAAACAAACAAAAAATCACAAGAGTATTTAATTAAAAGAGATTTTAAACAAGTACAGGTATAAGACATTAAAGTCAGAAATGGTTACAAGAGAAATAAAGATAAAACACTTTCTAATAGCTAAAACTTAACAAGCTAGACTTGGTTCAAGGAATCCTTACCACATATTTCCAGCAAGATTGCTGACTGAATTTTCAGGACAAGATCCCTCCTGAAATAAAAAGGGTCGGGTGCTTTTTGCCCCTCCCTTTTATAGTCCAGTCACCCTTTGAAATGCCTTTTCCTAAAGGTTGCCCCTAAATAAAGCTCCTTCAGGCAGTAAGGATGGAGACGTGGAGTTTTGCAGTGAAAGAAGCTCCAAGTTGTTTGCCATTTATCTGTTCCTCCCTCCCCTTCATTGCCAAAGAATGGTCACTTGACTGGTGATTGCCAATCAACTTTGACACCTGACTGGAGGCACTAGCTTGTCCTTTGCCTTGAGGAACCATTTACCCCCTCTTGCTATCCTGAGGATCCTGTTTACTACTTATGTGTAAACACACATTTCTTTGTTTAGGATAGACCTCTTAACAACTTCTGCCTAGTTAGGGCTACATGGTTTGAACATGTGCTGACAATATCACTGAGGGGGAATTCATAACTTTACATATAATATTGCTACATACCTTTCATTATAATATTATAGACTAATGAGTTATTTTTCAAATGATATCTCCCCATGCATATTTTGTACAAAGATTATTACAATAGGGTGTGACTAGAGGGGTGCATTGGTCACACTAACCTAAGGTTACACTGTTCTTTTCACCTTGTATTATGTCTTGCCTCAGCTTGCGCTTGCAGATATACTATCTAATCTTGACAGAGCTCATTAGCTAACTAGCATTGGGTCAAATCTGTACATGGATGGGAAAAATTTCAAGATAACCTAAGTGTCGCAGAAAGTAGTAGTGGTCTTTGGATGACAAACCCAGTTTCCCTGACTTTGTTGGGGCTAATTGTGTAACTATGGTGAGCAGGATTTGGCAATTAGATTCCAATAATTCTTGTAGAAATATTGTGCTACTGGAGGTGCTGGCTCTTGCAGGAGATGTAAAGCAGAGATCCTGCAGTCATTAAAATCCCATACCACTTTTTGTAAATGAATGGTTGTTAGCCAGGATTCTGGGTCTAACTTCTAATTGGGTAATTGCTACAGCTGAGCAAATGGTGGAACTCTTCTTTCATGAATATGCATTTGAAAACAAATTTTGAATTCAACATGTTTGCTATATGAGAACACTTCATGGTTAAGCCTTTCTCCTCCCCTAGTTTGCATTGTATGCCAAACCATAAGTTCTATGCAAGTCAATTTCTGATGTGAAGTAACAGTTTATTGCACAGAATTATTTGAAGCATACACAGTATATTTATAGCTTGACAAATTGAAGGCTCTAAAGACAAATACTTAATGCCTGGATACCCAACATACGGTTTCTATCTGCATTTTGGCACTTAAATAAAAGTGGTCCAACTTTCATAAGTGCTGATCGCCCACAGCTCTCATTGGCTTCACTGTTTTGTGGGTGTTAGCACCTCTGAAAATCAGACCACTTTTATTTAGGTGCCTAAATATGTTAGGAGCCTTACAGTAAGAACCCAGGTTTGAAACGTTTAGCCTTCTGTTTTATAATTTAGGAGATTGATTGATTACGGTCCAATAAAGTACAAGGCTTCCAAACTGTTTTGGGAAGGTTTTTAAAAGTAAAGTATTTCCCCAGAATGCTACATGGGAACTACAGCAAGAGGCAACAGTTATGAGCCACTCATGCCATTTAAGCATGGGAAATCTTTTTTTTTTTTAGTTGAAAGCAATGAAGAGATTTTTGCTTTGTATGGTTATTAGTAGAATATATTTAGATCACTTTCATTCATGTTTCATTATTACTTATTAGGTGCAGAAATTCTGTTGGAAAAAACATTCTACATAAATTGACGGAAAAAAGGCCTGATTTCAGTCTCCTGCCTACCATTTTTACATGTGTAAATCCCTTAGTTTCAGGGGAGTGACTCCTGATTTCCACCTGTATTGGGGAAACCAGAATCAGACCTAAAATGTTTGTTTGTGTGGCAGAGTTCCTGCAGCTTTTAGTGGAACTGACAATGTAAAGCAACATACAGGGCAGATAACAGAATATTCTATGAGCAGAGAATGAGGACAGGAAAGTGTGGGCTTTAATCTCAATTTGGATGCTGATGCTTTCTGTGCTTTTGGGCAGGTCCCTTATCTTCGCTACCTTAGTTTCCTCATCTGTCACAGCATATTTACCAATGGTGCAGTAAGATTACCTAATGTTCAGGAAATACTTTGAAGATGGAAAGAACTACAATAAGAATTCACATAAGAGCTCAGAATGATAACGTATCACTATGGGCAGTTCTTCACTACAAGGGGGGAGGGTCAATTTAAGATACACAAATTCAGCTACGCAAATAGCATAGCTGAATTTGACGTATCGCAGCCGACTTACCCCGCTGTAGGGACGGCGGCAAAATGACCTCTGCGGCTTCCTGTCGACGGCGCTTACTCCCACCTCCGCTGGTGGAGTAAGAGCGTCGATTCGGGGATCGATTGTCGCGTCCCGATGGGACGTGATAAATCGATCCCCAAGAGGTCGATTTCTACCCGCTGATTCAGGCGGGTAGTGTAGACCTAGCCTATATAAAGAGAAATATTGGTTTAGTAGGCTTAATGTGCTAACAGTGAACCAGTGACAACAATTATTTAAACCTTTATAAACTCTGTTCTTATGCCCTTCCAAAGGATACTTCTTGTAAGACAAAAGCCCAATGTACTTAAAAGCATGATCTCCTTGGGAGCTCTAGGGCTGCAGATACACTATTAGCTAAAGGACTGAAGTCATAGTGTGTGTGTTAAATGCAAATATTGAAAAAAGACCCAGATTATGTCTGTTCCTTGTACAGGTATACCAGAGAGGAAGAGGGCACAAGGAGTTTTTTTTCCCTCCCTGAGGTTTAAATTTTTCCTGGTCCATTTCTAATTTGACACATTAAAACAATTGTAATATTACTGGTTCTGTTGTAATCTGAGCTATATCCATTAAAGTCAATGGGCATTTTTGACCTTTTTAATGGGCATTGGATCAGATTTTGGATTTGGGATTTTAAAAATCTAAATATTTGATTTAGGGAATAAATGTGCAAATATAATGAGATTGGAGAGTTTGTCACATCCATACTCTGGGATTCTTTGGTCTGGAAGGCCCCATGTACTGTAACTGTAAGTTGTCACTCTTTGCAAATTATTTTGCTTAGTCAGTACTTCCCCCTCTAATGTTCATGCACACCAAGGAAACTACTATCCATGTGAGATGAGTGCAATGAATTCTAAATTGCATTAAATTTAGATGGTATCAGCCTCATGTTTTTTTACCCATCATTTGTTTGAATCCCGGAGATTGGTGGCTGTACACAATTGTCAGAAGCACTCTCATGTGGAGTCCAGCAATGAAACAGCAGTGAACTGGTGAGCTTTCCCAAGCAATCTGAGCAGGGCTCGTTCCTCAGAATTCAAATAACCGGAGAACAGCTGGATGCAGCTTTAATCCTGGAGCTTCGTTAGTTTGTTATTGAAATGTCATAAATGTCTTTGTATTGAGGGGGGTGGGGAAAGGGGAATCTTTCCTCAAAATAACAGCAAAACTCCCCACCCCCACGCCAGGTCAGCTGTACGCACTCATGTACTCACCTGAAAAGATTGGGCCAAGTGTCAGGAGGATACAAGTCAGTTTATTTTAACATCAATTGTGTTTCCAGATTTTAGGGTTCTCCATTTTTTATCGACTCTGTTTAACTCTCAGAATTTGCACACAATTGGTCTACCCAGCATAAACAGTAGTGTATTTTCAGAATAGTTCATGTTTCTTTTTTAAAGGAAAAAAGGAGGATGTTAGGCAACTTATGTGAACAAATTCTGGCTGGATCATGCCTGTGAGGCACTGGCCAATGCTGGGTGTGATGCAGAGCTGTATAGCCTTCCAGTAGGGGGCACAACACACTCCAGAGCTCTGTAGTGAAGGTGGGATATACATCTCTGTACACTACCTCAGGAGGTAACACAACGTGAATGGAAGCTAGTCATGGCCCTTAACCCATTTCACTGCTGCGTATTCCCCCGAGGAAGCTAACTGGGAGCAGCAGGCTCAAGAAAACAAAGAACTGCAGTGGTGCCTGGCCTCTGAACCTGGTCCTCAGTGTCCTGGCTTTGAGAATAGGGGGAGGGGTGTTGAGTAGTGCAGCGGGGAATTTCTCCCTATTAGTGTTGGAGAAGTGACTGAAAACTCTTTGTAATAAGAATTTTACCTGTGGCCTGGATTCCCTGCATCTTCTATGAGATGAGGTAAGGGACAAATGGGGAAAAGATGGTAGGAAAGACAATGAGAGAATTCAAAACTTAGAAAAATCCATAGGATTGGAGGAAATTGCCATGGGAGGAGATAATTTTGGCCTTAGTAAATGACCATGAAGCCCTCCAAGTTCCCCCTTTTCTAACAGAAAAAAATCTGAAATATAGCTTCCCTAATATAGTTCTGTATAAATAAAGCCCCACTCCTAGTACATTCTACATTGAAAAAATGAAAGCAGACGTTAATTGGTCAAATTGCTATGTGAGCGCATTGTTTGTATGAGTTATAAGGTGCCATTCATCTTCCATCATGACAGCAAGAGATAGCATGGCGCATCTTAAAAGAATAAGACCCGTGACTGAGCAGCAGATGTTTTAAGGCAGGGAGAGTAGATGCTAATTCTGAGACTGCCACCTATTCATAGAATATTAGGGTTGAAAGAGACCTCAGTAGGTCATCTAGTCCAATCCCCTGCTCAAAGCAGGACCAACACCAACTAAATCATCCCAGACAGGGCTTTCTTTGTCAAGCCGGGCCTTAAAAACCTCTAAGAAAGGAGATTCCACCACCTCCCTAGGTAACCCATTCCAGTGCTTCACCACCCTCCTAGTGAAATAGTGTTTCCTAATATTCAACCTAAACCTCCCCCCATTGCAACTTGAGACCATTGCTTCTTGTTCTGTCATCTGCCACCACTGAGAACAGCCGAGCTCCATCCTCTTTGGAACCCCCCTTCAGGTAGCTGAAGGCTGCTATCAAATCCCCTCTCACTCTTCTCTTCTGCAGACTAAATAACCCAGTTCCCTCAGCCTCTCCTCGTAAGTCATATGCCCCAGCTCCCTAATCATTTTCGTTGCCCTCTGCTGGAATCTCTCCAATTTGTCCACATCCCTTCTGTAGTGGGGGGACCAAAACTGAACACACTACTCTAGGTGTGGCCTAACCAGTGCTAAATAGAGGGGAATAATCACTTCCCTTGATCTGCTGGCAATGCTCCTACTAATACAGCCCAATATACCGTTGGCCTTCTCGGCAACAAGGGCACACTGCTGACTCATATCCAGCTTCTCACCCACTGTAATCCCCAGGTCCTTTTCTGCAGAACTGCTGCTTAGCCAGTCGGTCCCCAGCCTGTAGAGGTGCATGGGATTCTTCCTTCCTAAGTGCAGGACTCTGCACTTGTCCTTGTTGAACCTCATCAGATTTCTTTTGGCCCAATCCTCCAATTTGTCTAGGTCACACTGGACCCTATCCCTACCCTCCAGCATATCTACCTCTCCCCACAGCTTAGTGTCATCTGCAAACTTGCTGAGGGTGCAATTCATCCCATCGTCCAGATCATTAATAAAGATGTTGAACAAAACTGGCCCCAGGACTGACCCCTGGGGCACTCCACTTGATACTGGCTGCCATCTAGACATCAAGCCGTTGATCACTACCCATTGAGCTTGACAATCTAGCCAGCTTTCTACCCACCTTATAGTACATTCATCCAATCCATACTTCTTTAACTTGCTGGCAAGAATATGGTGGGAGACCATATCAGAAGCTTTGCTAAAGTCCAGATCTATCACATCCACTGCTTTCCCCATATCCACAGAGCCAGTTATCTTCTCATTGAAGGCAATCAGGTTGGTCAGGCATGACTTGCCCTTGGTGAATCCATGTTGACTGTACCTGATCACCTTCCTCTCCTCCAAGTGCTTCAAAATGGATTCCTTGAGGACCTGCTCCATAACTTTGCTGGGGACTGAAGTGAGGTTGACCTGTCTGTAGTTCCCGAGTTCTTTCTTCCCTTTTTTAAATATGGGCACTATATTTGCTTTTTTTCCAATAGTCCGGGACCTCCCCCGATTGCCATGAATTTTCAAAGCTAATGGCCAATGGCTATGCAATCACATCAGCCAACTCCCTCAGCACCCTTGGACGTATTAGATCTGGACCCATGGACTTGTGAATGTCCAGCTTTTTCCTTTTGCATACCCAGGCAATACTTTGTGGGCCAGATCCTCAGCTAGTATAAATCACAGTAGTCCATGGAAGTCAGTGGAGCTACATTAATTTACATCATCTAAGGATCTGTTTTTTTTATCTTTAATATCCATATTTTGATATTACACTGCATATTTATTAGGGATAGACAAACTGGTTCACAAAAACATAAAAATCAATCCCAATCTTAAAATTACCCAGTCCCTTTTTGGATTTGGATGAATATCCCTCTCTTCCTTCTCAATCTCTGACGGGTATCTTATTTCCTCCTGAAATCCATCTTGTTACTTGAACAGGTGGTTCACGCTCCACTGGGTCATTTGCTGCCTTCAAGTATCCAGTGTTTTGGAGGCTAATTTCAATCAAAGGCAATTAATTTTTGAGTTACCTGTGACTGTCAAAAGCCAAGAATGACCAACTGAGGAGGTGAGGAATGAATGAAAACTCCCCAAATTCCGTTTGATTCTAGCACTTTCAAATACAACCCACAATATATCTCATCTTACAGGAACTATTCTGTTCTTTTAAAGTTTCATATATTATCTGAACTTGCTGGCAGCATATGCAAAGTGCTGGTGTTTGCTCTTCTTGTGGGAGGGTAAATATTATATATGTATGTATAGGCCAAGATATTCCAAAGCAACCACAATTTTTTTGGAAAGCGGGGGGATATCCAAATTAGGACAGTTTAGCTCTGATTTTTCAGCAGTGTTGAGCATCCACAATTTCAGCTGGAATTAAGTGGAAGTGCAGAAAAAATCAAGCCCAAGAGATACCTGGGTCCAAGATCCAAGAACCGGACATCCAACATCAGTGGTTGCTTCTGATGAAGTTCATGCCATGATCCCATCTTACAATTCTTCTAATAACTAATCTTGTAATTATGAATTATATCAATTTTATCATGAAGATCAGCCCAGTATATCAGGAGAGATAACAGGGGTCACTTGGGCACTAGCCAGAAACTTGCTCTTATTTATAGGACCTCTGATTATGAAAAATGCTGATCTCAACTTGTTCACTCAGGCAGTAGGGAAGACAATTCTGGTGCAGTGTATATCAGACATTTGCATTTGTTAACACAGACCAGGCCCTTAAATATTCAGATTTAAAATTGCCTTTACAGTATAATACCTTTTCCATATTGAAAAAGAAATAGCCAGAGATGTATTTCAATTTTATTTCTTAACTTTAACGCAGCAGTTCCCAAATATTTTGCCTGCATGAATCCATTTTCAGATTTTTACCGCTTCCCTTGACCCCATGCAATGTGGAGGATGGGTTTTTTCACAGTATATTTGGTAAAGCTCTAGAGTTGAGAGTAGCCTCTGAACCTTTTGAGGCTCTTCTAATCACTTAAGGGGCAATAGCTTAGTGGTTTGAGCATTGGCCTACTAAACCCAAGCTTGTGAGTTCAATCCTTGAGGGGGCCATTTAGGCATCTGGGGCAAAAATTTGTGTGGGGATTTGTCCTGCTTTGACCTCCTGAGGTCCCTTCCAACCCTGATATTATATGAATATTTAAATTGCATGGAATAGGAAGTCCTATTTGAAATCTAAACTCATGTTAACTACTGAGGTTTGTTACCTTTTATTTGTTACTCCCCACCACAGTCTTTATACTGAAAATGGCCTAAGAAGATCAAGGACAAAGAGAATGTTTGTGCTGCCTGAGAGCAACTTGCTCTTATGCAACAAGGATAAGTAGATGTAGTTTAAAATGTATTTAGATTTATTTTCTGTTGCCTTTATGCTCTGCAAATGATGGAATGCAAATAATCTGAAAGTGAAATTTTATTGCAAGGTCATCTCCAGATGCTAGCATTTCAAACTTCATTATTTTAAATTCTCTGACCTTATAAAAATGACAGGAGTATAGCCAGCAGGAGTCAGGCCCTCAGATGGTATAAATACAGATAGCTCTACTGATTTCAATTGAATTACACCAATAAATACTTGCTGCAGATCTGCTTATTTTGCTAGGTCTAAGAACTCCCTATTCCCCCCCAAGGTGGCATTATTCTTAGGTGACATGTGTGAAAGTGAAATGAATTATATTAAAGAAATAGAATGAATTAAAGAATGCTGTATGTACCTTTAAGTAGAAATGAGAAATGCTGCAAGCCAGGGGGGCAGGAAAGCAGACATTAACTGCTTAACTTGCCACTTAAGGGCAATTGGTGAAGCATTAGTCTTAGATCGATAAGAGTTAACAAGGAAGCAGGATATGCATATTATGCTCCATGCATATTTTACAATTTTGCTCTCTCTGGCCCTTTGTTTAGTTCGCACCCTTTTATCTGTATAAATAAGACTGTTTGAATCTTGCATGGAGGCTCACATTATCTGAATGTATTAGCAGAGCGCTGTGCTAATAAAACAGAGTGGTCTGACAAACTGAGTCCTGAGTCTAACTTTGACACATGCCACAAAAGAGCTCTGCTGAAGCAGGGCCAGTGCAAGGAAGTTTCACGCCCTAGGTGAAACTTCCACCTTGCACCCCCCGCCAGCCCTGTGGCAGCTTGCCCCGCGGCAGCTCCCCCCCCGCCCTGAGGCGCCCCCTCACCATGGCAGCTCCCCCCCTGGGGAGCTGTGTGGCAGCTCCGCACCCCAGCTCACCTCTGCTCCGCCTCCTCCCCAAGCACGCCGCCCCTGCTCTAATTCTCCTTTCCTCCAAGGCTTGCGGCGCCAAACAGCTGATTAGCGCCACAAGCCTGGGAGGCGGGAGAAGTGGAGCGGCGACCGTACGCTCGGGGAGAGGGCATAGGAATGCTGTTTCTAAAAAAAAAAAAAAAAAATTGGGGGCACCGCTTTTTGACACCCCCAAATCTTGGCACCCTAGGCAACCGCCTAGTTTGCCTTAATGGTAGCACCAGCCCTGTGCTGAAGGCAGCTCGCAAGAACCTCTTGTTAGAATCTGACCACCACCAAACAAAAGAGAAAGAAACCCCAGATGTGTATCCAGCACAGAGGGAGTCAGGATTAAAACCTTGATCCTTCAGTCTCAGGATTCTGCTGACCCTCCTCATAACAATGGATGGGATCAACCAATCAGGAATTTTGAAGACATATAATGAGATTTTAGCCATGTGGTGGAAACCTTGCCAACCTTTTCCTAAGCTTGAAAACACACCAATAAAACATTTTTGGTGCTCTCCAAATAGTAAAAATTAATGGAATACTCAACTTTCACAAACTGTCATAAATACAAGAGTTTACAGTAAATACTGCACAGAGAGTGAACTGGAAAAGTATATCTAGAGAATTTTAAATTCTGCAGCTAATATTTAATTTCACAGCTCTAATAGTGCCCCAGCTAAGGGTTAGGGTTTTTACATTTTGGCGTCTCAAATTGTATTAAATGAGGTGGAATGTTCCTTTAAGAATCTGGCACTTTGAGACTATTGGCTCAAGCAACAAAAGCCCCACCCTTCTGAACACTGACTGTGGGAATAAGAGATGGTGGAGCGCTGTAGTAAGACTTCTCTGGAATTTGAAAAGTAGGATGGCTACTGTACACTGCATTTTGAGCATTCTGGAGCTATGACTCTGTTTATCTGTTTAACTTTATATGTTTCAAAATAAACAGCCTTTATCTGAATAGGCGACAGTTGGAATTCATGTTGTCATTCCAGGCAGAACTTCTCTTCATGGAATGCGTTATATGAAAGAGCCATTATGGAGCTCCCTGAAGAAGACCAAAAGAGCTTTGGAACCTCTTTTCAAGGCACAAGCAGAGAACACAAGACTAATCTAACAGGATGTACAGTATTGTTAGTACTTGCTGTATTTTCTATCAGTGTCATTATGTATCATGGTGCAGCTTCAGAATGCTTCAGAAATTACTAGGCCATCGTGTGAATGCCATACTCTTACTTGTGAGCAGTTACTCACACCCATTGTCCCAATGACTTCAATAAGAATACACATTGGGGTTACTGAGAGTGAGGGGTTCACTATCTGGCCATCTGTGATTAGAAATGATCAGTATCTGGCTCTGTCTTTTAACAAAACAAATCTGTATTTTTATTTAAATATATATGTAGCGCCCCCTCTCCACCAGGCTACCTTCTTTAATGCCAATCTGCTTACAGGTTTTGATGGACAGGCCTGGGTTCTTCTGAATCCCGCCACCCACTCAGCAGGTGTATCTTCTTTGTTTTCCAATTAATTTATTTGGCAGTGTCTCCACTCCCCTCGCTCCTTCCTGGCAGGGTCACCAAGGCAGCTCGGGAGGAAATCTCTAACCCAGGGTAATCCCCACTTACTTGCTAGATAGTTGGAGACTTCCAAGAAATAACACAAACACATACAATATATTCAACACAATAATTATATTAAACAGGAAACAAATATACATAACATGGTAAAACACTATTTTTAGGGTCACCAGTGCCCATGCTGCTAATACCTGTGACTTTCCCCAGTCACGTGACTTGAGGTGACTGGGGAATGTAAGATTAGTGTCCCGTTGGTACATGTACTTTGTTGGGGCCCTTGATGACCTATGATCATGATATCATCTCTGCAGTGGTTTAGCAGTGTGGCTGACTGGGTTCAGTACAGTCCAAAGGACTCACAAGAGGGAGAAGGTGGTAAATCCCTCCCCAGGTTTAATACGCAGCAGGTTGTAAAATCCCCAGACCCTTACTCCCTGGCTTGAGGACACAGCTCAGGGAATAGGGGGTCCCCAAAAGAAATTCCCAGACTGACTAACTAAAAGATGGTGCACTCAAAAACTCCATGAATGATCCTCAGGTTCAGAGATGACTCTGGACTCCTCAGTCACTGCAGAGGGGCTGATCTCTGCTGGCAGGGATCCTCTTCAGGCAGGAATCAGGCTGTTTCGTCCCAGGATTTCCCCTCACCACAAAGGGGTGCAGGGCTCAAGGTGCAGGTTACACAACTGAACTAAAATCCAAACTGTAGTCTCCTAGCCCAGCATCCAGACACACACACAGCAGGCAGCAGCCCTGAACTAGCAGGCAGAGCAGAGCTAACCATGTGGTGACTGGTCTCACCTAGGGAGCTGGAGGGCTAACCCAGCCTGGCTGAGGAAGTTTCCCAGCAAAACTCTACAAACTGGGAATCAGTGGGGAAGGAAAAGCTGAGGGATCTTGCTTTCAGATCCCTAGAGCCCAGTTCTCAGGGGGAACCCTTCATGCAGGCCTGGGACTCACCAGCTCCCCACACAGCCAGTCCTGCCCTTGCCCTGGCTGGCTCCAGACTGACTTAAAAATGGCTTCTCCCTTTTCCTGAACTCCCTCGGAGGGGCATCTCACTCCCTATTGGTTGCCAGGCAGACTCTGAGTTTGCCTTGGCTCCCCCTGCCAGCAGACAGGGCCCCAGGAATCTAGGTAATCTCCTTGGTGGGAAATGTGTTTGCATTATTCAGCCAGCTGTAATCAGCAGTGCTGTTCTCTAAGCATGTTGGTGTTTGTGCCATCCTCATCAGCAAACTTGATACCCAATGCCAACTTCTGGAAACATATTGACAGTAATTCGGGACAATTGCGGCTAGGGCCCAGCAGAATTTTCTGATGCTTTTTCCCTCAAGCCTCCATAAGGCTGTACAGAGGCTGACTCTGCTCTAGCTCTCTGGAGAAAAGCAGAAATACTGCAGTGCTGCAGGCATTTCTGATCAGTGTGAGGCTTACTTCATAGAGGGATAGAGCTGAGCTGTGTACTGCTGACCCCGAGTCTCCTTCCGTCAAAGAAAGGATGGAAAGAGCCCAAATAAGTGAAAAGAGGGCAGGGGAAGCTCCCCGTGAATGGTGGGCTGGAGGGATAGAAGGGAATGAGTGGAAGCAGGGGGAGAGGGAGCTGGCTTCAGGCTAGGAATAAGTGTCCCATGTGTTCCTCTCTGCTCCTGGGCCTGTTCTAGCCCCTCCATGTCCTGCTCCTTGACTCAGATGTGTGTGTTTACACAGGGGTGGATCCCCCACAATATTTCCATGGCTGGTGTGTTCTCTACCACCTCCTCCCAGCATTCTGCTGCCGTGAGCGGAAAGAGAGGGAGCGAGAGTCAGGACAAGTGGATCTCGGTAATGGGAGGGAAAGAGAGAGTAAGTGGGGTAGTTTTCTTACATGGAGGAATAGCAAAGGAAGGTAGCAGGGGAAATTGAGGGTGGGGCTGTCTGCACAGGGGAGGGGAAGTTGGCAGTGGGAGAAAGTGGGTGGAGGGCATTTTGGGAAGGGCATAGAAGATGACAGTGCACTGCACAGGCAGCATAATAGGAGAGCTTGCAAAGGGGAGGGAATCCTTGCATGTTGGGGAGGAGGGAAAGGAGGCAGTGGGAGGAGGCGCTGATGTAGAGGCAATGCGAGCGAGAAAGAGTTCCTTCGTTAGGGTGGGAGTGAGGGAAGGAAAGAGCTGTTTCTGCCATGTATATAGACCCTACAACCCATACCTAAAATCAAAGTCAGTCCGTCCACATTCAGAGACAGTAAAATGAGGGACTGGCTGCATGTTGCACTTCAATTTGAACCCCACTCTGCTCCCAGAATGGGAGATTTTAACATTGACTTAAAGATCTGGCCCCTCACGTGTCTTTCTGAGTGCACAAGGCAAACTCAGAAAATATGCATATTCCAGATAGGTGGTTCTGGTAGTGCTGTCTATTAAGGTTGCCAGACACGTCCCATAATAAGACTCTGTTTTCAGTGACTTATAACTTTGCCAAACTAACTGCTTGGGGTG
This sequence comes from Trachemys scripta elegans, assembly GCF_013100865.1. Taxonomy (NCBI): domain Eukaryota; kingdom Metazoa; phylum Chordata; order Testudines; family Emydidae; genus Trachemys; species Trachemys scripta. Next base: position 70,653,966 of record NC_048306.1, on the reverse strand, counting down.
AAATTTCCCATGCATAGTGGCTCTGTCAGGTGGAAATGCTTTGGAATGTTTCAACCAAGATGGCTCACCCACTTCTGAGAGCGAAGCAAGGGTAGGGGAAATCCACTATTTTTTCAATTAAAATTTTTTTTTAGCAACCTCTCTTCTTTGAGAAGGTCTAGCATCATCTCACTTTTGAGCTGGGACTTGAAATTGGCAGGACACTGGCGTTTGTCAGGAATGCTGTTTCTACAAAGATCTACCCAAGTTTGCACCAAAAGTATAAATCTTTGAAAAATATCATTTGACACATGCTCAGTAGAGACTTAGTTTAAACCGTAAAATCCACAAATATTCCATGGGTACTGAGAATGTTCTAGCGTTTCACAGCGCCGAGTGCTGGCTGCACTGTACATGCACCGTCCCCAGAGTGAGTGAGCATGCTGTAGCCCAGAGTTGCTGATGCAAAGCTGGAATTTCCCTGTAAATGCTGTTTCTGGCTGCCCTGAGCAGACCACTGGAACTGAGAACAAGGAACCTGTCTCTTCTGTGCCCTCAGTGACTCCCCTACTAGTAGCCAGGAAGCATGGAGAGAAATCCACTGGGCTTGAATACAAAGGAGACAAGAGACAGATAGGGAAGGGAAAGACTGAGATTGGAGAAGGACCCTGATAAGACTGGAACTGGAGCTGGTGGAAGGGGAATAGGGGAAACTGTGACTGGGAGTTGTTGGGGATTGGGAACCAATGGTGGGGAGGTAGAGAAAAGCCTGGGGCTGGTTGCTGGTGGTGGTGGTGGGGACAGAGGAAAAGCTGGGGCTGGCTGGCCAAGGAGACTAGGACTGGAAGCCAGCTGAGGTGGGTGTGGGGCTCTGAGACCATATAAGCTTATGGAAAAGAGAGTAGGACTGTCTGGACAAGGAGACTGGGAGACAGTAAAAGGAGGATGAGGGGAGGGGAAGCAGATCTGACAAGAACTGTGGTATAGTGGGGCGAAATTGAAACTGGCTGGGCAAAGAGACTGGGACAAAGATTGAACAGGTGGGGGAGAAAGCTGACATTGGATGAGGAATATAGGGAGGGAGACTGGCATCAGGAACCAGAGGTGGCGTGGAAATGGGGTGAAGGATGGAACAACTGGAACCGAGCGGGAGGGGAGAGGCAGATCATATGAGGAGCTAGAAGGGAGCAACTTGGACTGGCTGGGCAAGAGAACTGGGACTAGGAATGGTGGGGTTGCGAATGTGAATTGGGGGTGGGTAGAGACTAGGAGGGGGGTTGACATTGGGACTTGGATGTGGGGCCCAAAGTCCAAGACTAGGACTGGGTGTGCAAGGAGAGTGGGAATGAGAAGCCTGAGGAGTAGAGACTGGGATGAGGAGCCAGGATATTCTATTGATATTCACCCCTTCTTGTCAACTGTTAGGAATGGACCACATCCACCCTGATTGAATTGGGCTCATTAGCACTGACCCCCACATTTGGTAAGGCAACTCCCATCTTTTCATGTGCTGTATATTTACACTTGCCTACAGTATTTTTCACTCCATGCATCTGATGAAGTGGGTGATAGCCCACGAAAGCTTTTGCCCCCCCAAAATTTGCTAGTCTCTAAGATCTGTGCAGTGGATCTACAGGTTCCAATTAGAGCTGATTGGAACACCTTTACCAAAATGTATTTTTGCTGGCATATGCTGTTTTGTTGAATCTGCGATGTTTCATGGGGACATATCTGTTTCAATGAAGATTTCGTCTGGAGGGTTTCTGAAGTCCAGGCCTTCTGAGGACCAGATGGTCACTTCAGACTGGAGAGAGAGCAAGCGTGCAACCAGAATCAAAGACTTGACATTTTCAAGGAGAAAAGAGCAATTCTGACACAATTCTTTTGTGGAAATATTTGAAAGGTTTTGTTTTTTCATTCCAGTGAGGAACAAAAACAAATGTCAAAACCTTTAACTGTTGCAAACCAGAATTATCATCCTCTGGTCAACTCTGCTTCCAGCCCTGCTGATGAACCAGGTGGAAGTCAGTATGATCCCAGGTGCTACAATATGTTTTTTCAGGTTTTTTTTTTTTTTTTTTAAACCTAGAAATGTAGACAACAAACTATGTTAACAGAACATTAAGATTGCTAAGTCAGTAACTCAAAAGTTAGGTAATGCCAATATTAAGGTTACCTGTGAAACTTAATTCATCCCCCTGGTGTGCATTCAGTGTGGTAGTGTCTGTCTTTATCTATATAATCACATCCTATTTTTTTTCAACAGGAACTGTATCTTCGTCAAGAAACAGAGTGGATATGCTCTGAGGAGAAATCAGGGTTGTGTAGTAAACGAGGCTGTTGTGTGTAGGACCCCTGCCTCAACAGGTCCTGACTTTTATTTTCCTGGTAGGTGCTCCACCCCCCCACCCTCCGCCGCTCCACCTCTTCTAGCCCTCCCACTCCGCCCCATCGCCGCCTCCTCCCCTTCGCCCCTCCCGCTCACTTCTCTCCGCCCTCTCCTGAGCACCTCCTGCTAGCCACTGAACACCTGATTGGCGCCAGCCCAACAGCTGAGCACTCTCTATTTTTTTCACTTGGGTGCTTGATCCCTGGAGCACCCATGGAGTTGGTGCCTATGCCTGCCTCATTAGTTGTAGTAACCAAAAGATGTGTAGTGAATGACGCAAGGGACTGCAGGAAGAGATAGGACGGTGTCATGGTTAAGGCAGTTGAATACTGCCCTGGGGAACTGGATTTTATCCTTGCCTCTGCCACAGAGTTCTATTTGATGCCAAGCAAGTCACTTAAACTAAAGTTTCTATGGGGGCTGGGTCACTTGGGGTTATAGACTCATCATTTTCTGGATACCTGACTTGAGATCAATTTGCAGAAGGGCTGAGCAGTCACAGCTGCAATGGAAAACAGTGGGAGTTGTGCTTGGAACATATAAAGTGCTATATAATGCTATGTACTCTGGGGAAAAAAATCAGATTTTAGGCAGCTGAAATTGGGCACCCAAATTTAGTGGGCATTTTTACCTTAATCTTTGTGTCTCAATTCCCCATCTGCAAAATGAGGATAATTCTACTGCCTCCCCTCACAGAGGTGTTGTGAAGATAAGTTAATGTTTGTGAAGCACTCAGCTACTATAGTAATGAGCTCTGTGGAAAAGCACACCAGAAAATTAATAATTCTGTTTTCAAAATGGGGGGTGTTGAATAATCTGCAGTAAATAAGGCATAGGACATACACTGAACAATGATTAAAACAGAATATCGAATAGCTGCTCATTGAGCGAGCACTGTCCATTCTTTGTACTGAATGCGGAAGATGTTCTATGGAAAAAGTATTACTGTACATGAGTCTGTAATTAAACACTGTATTATAATGCAAACACACAAGGGGCCAAATTAAGGTTGCACAGATTAACTTAATTCTAGCACTTCCTAATTTTCCAGTGCTTGACTTTGCAATCTTAAATGTTCTTTTAGTTTGTGTGTAATATATTGTATGACACACATCTCTTTTCCTATAACTAGTCTTTGTTGCCTTTTTTAGGAGGTTAATATTGTTATTTTGGATAATATGGGTTATAGGCTCACCAACTGATCTGATCAGAAGGTAATAAGGTTCTTGTCCTGGAATCAGGTTACACAGAGTTGCAAGGACCCCTGGGGTGTGTGGTGACAAGGACACTCCCACTGAGACAAATGTAGACTTAAAGACTTTTATTGAGGTAAATGGAATAGTAATCAAATAGTAATCAAATGCTAAAATAATCAGTTACAAAGGCAATAATATTGTTCTAGAGATACATGTGATATTATATACTATAGAGCCTTTGATTAATATACTCACACCCTTCCTTGATAACTTGGTGGTAAGCGACAAAGGACCAGCTTGCCTCTGGCATGCCAAGAGATTTCACGTCCAGGTACTTCAATTCTTGAGTGGGAGGTGCAGAGCTTAGGAGAAGCTAAAGAGCTAAGAACTAAAGAAGTTAATTTAGAGTTTTACTTAACTAACTGACTTAAACTTACAATTAAGAACTAACAGACTAATAGACTGGTACACAAAGACCTAAGAACGAAGAAGCCTTGAAGCTTGAAGCTCTCTTAGCATGGGGGTGTCTTATAGAGCTTGAACACTTCAGCCTTCCTTCTATGTCCAAACTTAGTTTCCTCACCCACAGAAATGTTGGGGTACACTTATCCATAGGTTGGTATGTTTGTATGTATTGATGACATATACAGACATATTAATGACATTAACTCATTCTCAGATTTGTTATTTCTGTCCTAACTGGTTATTTTGGTTCTTTCCAAGTTCCAAGTTGCAGTGTACCTATTAAGTTTAAAAGGGTATGAACTTAGGAAGCCCCCTATACCAACCTGCTTCAACGCATCCTTTATCTATCTATGTTAAAGGTTGCAGCCATATATGGACCTTATGCTTTAACTCATCACCACCTATCTAGGTGAAAGGTCCCAAACATATTTACATTGACTTAGCCTTAGCTCAACATGCAGGATGTGGTCTGTAGGTCCCTTGTGTTACAGCCCAAAATACTCTAATATAAACCTATTATAATAAAACAAATAATCAAACCCATAAGAAAATAAGAAACCTATAAGAAAAGATATATAAGCAAGCAGGTTAGCCCTATAGATATATGCACATATTTTCACAGCCTGTATGTAAACACTTCTGATGCATCATTTCAACCAAACCCATAGGCGGTGCCATTCATAGGTGTGCTCTTTTATGGTAGGGGGCAAATGCTTGCAGTGTATTCCTGTATAGCAGCAGGCAAGTATTAGTGGAATTCTCTGCTACAGTGTATGCACTTTACTTAAAAGGCCACAGTATGGGCAAGAGTAAGATTATCTGAGTCATTGAGACAGTTACCGTTACTAGTCAGTTTCAGACTGGAATTTTATGTCTAGTCACTGCCCTGTTTTCAAGCCAGACTGGATTATACAACATGCTGACAAGTACTGAGAAGAAATCCTGCATCTAGGCAAATGTACAATAAAATCCAGGTCATTTTTCTGAATAGAGGTTGGGGCTATTGTTTTTGTTTTGATTTGGGGTTTTTTGGAAGTAAATGTGTTCAGAACAAAATATAGACTTGTGTCTGGATTTCTTTCTGCTGCAGAATAATAATCTTCTATCATCTTGTCAATTTTTCCAATGCCTGCTCAAGCGTTCTGTCAACAAAGGCTGAGCAGTTGCAGAGGAGTCTACAGGTGTCTAGTTCATCTTTATTTTCAAAGCAGGAAATATCTGGTGACAGGAAGCACCATATTGAGGCTAAAGAATAAAATGGGAAATTATGGACCTGTGATTTCAGGGTTATGAGTATCAGTCTTTGTCAAGGTAGAAGCCTAGGATCGGGTAACATGCCAGCCAGGCTGCATGAATTTAGTTTCTTCTAATCTAAGAAATACTTCAATTATTTTATGCAACACAGTCTTTTGATTCGGGGAGGTAGAGACAGATAAAGAAGTTGCTATGCAACCAAGCAGCCAGCTGGTGAGCTGAAGAATCCAGAAACAGGAAAATGTTTGCAATTAGGAATTGTCTGAAAAATACTAAAGGTAAAGTTTTAAGGTTGCTTCCCACTTTCACATTGACCATCGGATCTTAAAGACGTGTAAATGTACATCAGTAATCATTAGTGAAGAACTGAAGAGTTGTCACTCAGATCCAGATTAGATATAGCCTTGTAGTTCAGCTGTGAGGCCAGAAGACGAATAAAATTTGGATTTAGATTCAGTGATGATGAAATCCCACAAAAAGTTTATATCAGGGTTTTTGTTTTTTTTTTCCATTTTGAGTCTTGTTCGCAGCAGAGCTTGAAAATTGGACTCTCCGTAGCTTTTTAAAATGCAACCTGAATTAGAGCCAAGGCATTGGTTCAGATCTGGGATTTGAATCTAGTATTTGGCAAAAGAGGTTATATTTTAATTTCGGCACTGAAATGATGTATAGTTCACGGTGTTGCATGATTCTGACACACAAACAGGTGAAACTTGATCAGTTTGCACCCCAAACCCTAAATGATTTTCAACGTCTGAACTTACATAGATCATGTGTGGGTAAAATGTCAGCATGAACCTGTGCGAAGTGAAACTACTGAATTTTGATGAGTTTCAAACCCAGGTTTAGTAGGAGAATTGATTGTCTGTAGAAATCACGGCAGTCCTTTCTAAAAATGAAGACATAGTAGGCAGAAAATCTGGCATTATTCCTCCCTTCACTCATAGTTGTGAAAGGAAGTATATCTACTGTTAGGAAGGCCTGAACTTGCTATCTTGAGTCTTTTACTTAAAATGGAAAAAAAAAGTTGCCATGGAAAAACTTGGCTCTTTCTCCATCACTGACATATATATACCATCAATTAGCAAAACTTGATGGGAGCAGTTTTAAAGAAGTTTTATAACTGACTTTCTGCAACAGGACATAAAACATAGGCTGTAGCTATCACTTGTACCATATAATTAGTTGATAAATTCCAGGCTCAGGGATATGCAGGACTATAAACAAGTCTCATACTGCATTATTTTTTTCTATATAGGCTACAAAGATAGTTTATACATCATGACTTAGAATTAATGTTATTGAATAAAGCACTGCTTCCTGCTGCACTCACGGTCATAATTCATCTGCGGGGTTATGCAGATTTCCTATTTGTTGAGATTGATGTTTAAGCAACTGACAAATGGCACCACAAATCCTTAATCGAATTATAGCCTTATTACTCAGGCTGGCTCTGTACATTGTGATAGATAATATTTAGAAAGTAATTACCATATTAAAGTAAAAATCAAAGCACCAAAGTAATAGCTCCAATTCTGAATGTATAAGCAAGGAAAGAAAGAGAAAATATAATTATAAAACGGTGAGTATGATAAACTGTGGAAGATTTCAAGGAAGACGAATAAGGAGAAAAAATGCTCTAAGGCTAGGTATGATAGTGGATTCAGCCACATTTTCAATTATTGTACATTATATCTAGCATCCATTATAAAGAGAGAAGTATAAGAAAACATGCCAGGAGTACATATTAAACAGAATACATTGGGGAAATCCTTTTCACACAATATGTTCCCTTATTTTGTATGTTATTTACACTTCCTTTGCAGTAAGAACATCCATATTTTTAAATATAAATTAATTCTTCTAGATATTAGTAAAAATGAATATCAGTTGTTGGATGCTCTTGAACATTACGAACACATACAATGAGTGTATAACTGTATGTTTCCAGGAAAAGTGGAAAATCTTTGTCTTTCAAAATAATATCTTAAAATACATAATATATAGAAGTTAAACTTGAATCCAGCTCATTCTGTCCTACAGCACACAAATCATATTTTATATGATATCTGTCATTTTAACAGACATAGGGTGAAATCCTTCCCCATTCAAGTAAATGGCAAAACTCCTATTGGCTTCAATGGTGCCAGGATTTCATCCATTACATTGTAATGGTCCTCACTTGGGGTCTGGTTGGGGAGCATGGACTAGTGGTCATGGCCGCAACCCCTGACTGCCAAGGGGATTGGGGGGAGGGGAACCCAGGCCCTCCCACTCCACTGGGCTCCGACCCAGGCCTTTTGGGCTACTAGTATTCTGGCAACCAAGCCTGCTTAACGCTGTCCTCCCTGGGCCTCTTCCTCTCATTCCCCTCCTGGGTCAGCTTAGTCCAAGGTTTTCCCCTGTTGGGGAAGTCCAAACCAAAATAAGAGGTGGTTTCCAATGTCCAAGGTCCACAGATGCGGGAGAGGGGAATACTTCCCTCTCTGATTGTCTCTGGGGTAGGTTTTCCCTTCTCCCAGGGACACCCCCTTTGGGCACTGTGTCAGAGCCTTTAGGTTTCCCTCTTCTCAGCTCTGCACTGCACTGCACTCCCTCTTCTCACCTCCAGCTCTGCCACCCAAATGACCTATTTCCCAGTCTTTTAATTCCTCCAAAAGATGGACCATTTGCTGCAGGTGGAGTGGGGCGGGGCTGGCTGAGCCCAAAATAATTCCTTAACCCCTTGTTGCCCAGTGTGGGGGCTTTACACCCCATCACATGTGTGTTATGGTGTAATATAGTAACAGGTGTTACTAACAGAACCGCTTCACCTGCATTCTGCTCACCAATCTACTGGTCCATTCTAACTTCCAAGAGGATTCCAACAGCCACTACTGGGGAAAAAAAGTATAAAAATATTTTCTCCTACATGCTGGACATTGATGAATGATTTTTAAGATCTGATATCATGTGAACCATTAGGGCTAGAATTGGTAGCTTTAAACCATTGGACATGGAGATTCCTACATCTTTGCCAGTTTTCCTTAACTCTGCCCTTTAGTGACACCTGAAACAATTTTGACTTTTCATTTTGGCAAGGGGAAAAAAATCCAACAATAATAAAAATTCTGTTTCGGGTTGAATTTCGGTCCTGATTCTCCCGCTCCCCACCCCCCCCATTTTTTTCTAGTTTGGCCATCAAAACAACCAACCAAACAAACAAAAAATTTGCTTAACTCTACAACCTAATTTTTAAAGACATTCAGTATTTTATTCCTCTCCCTCATGGTTTTGCTGCAGGGCAGAGTTTAAAAAAATGGGTGCCTTAATTGTTACATTTCCATACCTTAACATTTTTGGATTTCTTTTAAATTTGATGTAACCACTGAATTTTCTGAGCTTATAATGTTGGTTTAGGGACAATTCAACATCTCTGTAATGTATTGTACCCATAATTCTGGGGTTGAAATGGGATAGTTTTAAATCGTTGGACTCAAAGTAATTTTGTTTTAAAAATATTTAGAGAAACAAAAAATGGAAGGCAGCTCTTGCTAATTGTTTCTCTTACTGTCAGCTCAAGGGCATCGCTTCCACTATTTAGTTACAGGGGTTTTATTTTTTTTATAAGCCCTAGGGGACACCATGATCAAGACCAAGCAAAATAATCACTATTATTAATCATGTGTATTTTATTATTAAAGAGAAAAAAAGAAATCAAACTACACAAATGATAAGTTCGTTATACTTATTCTGTAATTTTTTTTCTGTATGGCTCTCTGTGGAGAGCTCTTAGCAGAGTATATATCCCTGGGATTTTAGGGCAGGCAGACCTGTTGGTTATTAATAAATAACAGGACAGTTTATAGTTGGCAAAGTAAGCAATTTTAACTACATTCTATGACACCAAAGAAAATATTAAGATCAGTTACTTAGAAAAAGACATTTAAGGAACTGTCTTGATACAGGCCAACCCTTAACCAATATTAAGAATCTTAAATCTAATTAAATCCCACAATTTCTTTGCTTACCAATGTTTAGTCCCTATTTCCTCTCCAGGAATATGTGGTCTAACCACTTGGTGACTAACCGGAGGAACTGTTAGTATTTCAAGTTTTACAATAGTATTTTAATATCCCATAAAAACCATTATATGAATTTAAATCTAATCCATTGGTGGTGTCTTAGTTAATTTTCTCTTGCCAATCTATGTTGACATTTTTGGAAGGTTTTATTGGGGTGGTTTCTTTTGGATCCCCCCACCTGTTTTTCTTATCCATGAATGACAGCTTGTTTGTAGAGATGGACAGGATGAGCTGTGGAGTTCTTGCTGTCTAAGCAGAGTAGCAGAGGGTAACTTACTTCTGAGTCTTTTATACCCTTGTTCTATTTCCTTGAAATTATAGGAAAACACATCTCTATCCTACTTGTTTAGATTCAAGTTGGTTGCTGTCACTTTTTCACTGGATCTATGCCTTCATGATTGACTTAGGTGACACTTTCAACTCCTGAATATGCAGTCTGTTTAATAAATATGCAACATTTCTTCCTTTGTTCTGTTTGTGGCAGGAAAAATCCAGATAACTTTTAAAGTTAGTTTTTAACTTTCTTTTTATTTAGTCCATTTTTTTTTAGATTTTTTTTTTTAACTTTTATTAGAATTTGACAGGAAATAAAATCCTGCTTTAAAAAGTCCAAACTCACCTGGCCTTTTATATAAGAATTTTTAATTCTCATAGACTCTTGGACTTTAAGGTCAGAAGGGACCATCATGATCATCTCTAGCATGACCTCTCAAAACAGTCTTTTAAAATGAAATAACTCTTAAAAAGCCAAAGATCTTAACATGCCAATTTTTGAAATGATGATTTTCTTGTTTTCCTCCACTCAGGGTTTTCTTTTGCACTGCCAGTGATTAATTATTTAATTCCCCTTTAATATAAATATTTTGTACTTAAATGTTTTCCTAGATTAGTAATTAGTCTAGCATCAAATGACCTATGCTATGTTTGTACATAAAAATCTTACTATTCATATAAAAATATCAGGAAGTTGTTATATGAAGGCTTCCATTTAGATGCAAAATATTTATAAATATTCCTATTAAAGGTTATGCCATTTTAAAGCATTTGAGAAACAACAAATATTTTCACCTTTAAGTGGCAACATGATTTGGAAGCAACCAGTAAAAATTCCCTACTATAAATGTTCAAGTTTACAGAATTAAGACTTTAGTGTGTTTAAAAAAAATCCTTTTAATAAGGATATTTCTAGAATTTTTTGTGTGGATTTAAAATTAGGGTGTTTATTTTTTTTAAAAAAAAAGGAAAGGGAGAGGGTGGTTTGGTATTTGCTCATTTTCCCTCTAGATTTATTTCTCTGACAACACAAACCTGCATTTCTTTCACAATCAGGTTTCTTCCTAAAAGTGTTTTCATGGTTTAGCTGCTTGATGTTTGTTTTCTTGTCCTCTGGAGCTAGAAACGGAAACATTGTAGAACTTTTGATTAGCTTTAACATAATTAGCTAAACATGCATATTGTTATATTTTCAAAGATCCTGGCTATAACGTTCTTGTAGTTATATCTTCGTATTCAGTAGAGGTGCAAGTAAGTTTGTAATTTCTTAAAAATAAATGATAATTATTTATTAATGGAATTTTTGAATCAATATTAAGGTATTACCCCCCACATGTACATGCATCGATCTTCACGGCTGAGAATGTGAGGGAGATTCCCAAACCTGAGCCATTCTTTTTAGGTGACAAATCTGAGGAATTGTCCCAGATTGAGGTGTCATTGGAGGAGGTTTTGGAACAAATTGATAAACTAAACAGTAATAAGTCACCAGGACCAGATGGTATTCACCCAAGAGTTCTGAAGGACCTCAAATGTGAAATTGCAGGACTACTAACTGTAGTCTGTAAACTATCATTTAAATCAGCTTCTGTACCAAATGACTGGAGGATAGCTAATGTGATACCCATTTTTAAAAAGGGCTCCAGATATCTTCCTGGCAATTACAGGCTGGTAAGCCTGACTTCAGTACAGGGCAAACTGGTTGAAACTATAGTAAAGAACACAATTGTCAGACATATACATGAACATAATTTGTTGGGGAAGAGTTAACATGGTTTTTGTAAAGGGAAATCATGTCTCAACAATCTACTAGAATTCTTTAAGGGGGTCAACAAGCATGTGGACAATAGGGATCCAGTGGATATAATGTACTTAGATTTTCAGAAAGCCTTTGACAAGGTCCCTCACCAAAGGCTCTTAAGCATAGTAAGCTACCATGGGATAAGAGGGAAGGTCCTCTTATGGATTGGTAACTGGTTAAAAGATAGAAAAGAGAGGGTAGGAATAAATAGTCAGTTTTCAGAATGGAGAGAGATAAATAGTGATGTCCCCACAGGGGTCTGTACTGGGATCAGTCCTATTCAACATATTCATAAATGATCTGGAAAAAGGTGTAAACAGTGAGGTGGCAAAATTAGCAGATGGTACAAAACTACTCAAGAGAGTTAAGTCCCAAGCAGACTGCGAAGAGCTACAAAAGGCTGTCTCAAAACTGGGTGACTGGGCAACAAAATGGCAGATGAAATTCAATGTTGATAAATGCAAAGTTATGCACATTGGAAAACATAATCCCAACCATACATATAAAACGATGGGGTCTAAATGAGCTGTTAAGCACCCAAGAAAGAGATCTTGGAGTTATTGTGGATAGTTCTCTGAAAACATCCACTTAATGTGCATTAGTAGTCAAAAAAGAGAACAGAATGTTGGGAATCATTAAGAAAGGGATAGATAATAAGACAGAAAATATTATATTGCCTCTATATAAATCCATGGTATGCCCCCATCTTGAATCTGTGTGCAGATGTGTTCGCCCCATCTCAAAAAAAGATATATTGGAAGTAGAAAAGCTTCAGAAAAGGGCAACCTAAATGATTAGGGATATGGAATGGCTTCTGTATGAGGAGAGATTAATAATACTGGGACCTTTTGACCTTGATCTGACAGCTAGACATGCTGTCAGATCAAGATGAGGTCAGAAAGACAAGCTGAGATTTTAGTTTGGATAGAAGGTGATGGTCTGGAGAAGAGAGGTAGATCTATGGGTCAGCATACAGATGGTAGATATAGTTGTTTTTCTGGATAAAATGATCCAGAAGCAAGGTGTAGAGGGAGAAGTGAAAGGGACCAAATGGAGCCCTATGGAATCCCCACAGAAAGTTGGAGGTGGGGGATGAAGAGGTTCTTTCAAAGGGCATATTGAAGGAGTGATTAGAGAGGCAGGAAGAGAACCAGGAGAGGACAGACTTCATTCACCATGCTCCTCTTCTTGATGCTGAATGCAGCTGGTGGGTCAAGGAGGATGAGGATGGAGTTTTAGTTCTGAGATTTGGCTGGGAAGAGGTCAAGAGAGCTTTGATCTGAGCGATTTTAGTGGAGTGCAAGCAGAGGTACCTGGATTGGAGAAAGTTTAGGATGCTTTCCAAACATTCAAGAAGAATCATCCTCATTCTGAAGAACTTGCAATCAAAGGACAGACGAGTAATAATGTCTAAATGAAGGGAACTGGAAAAATGGGCAAATTATATACAATGTATATAACTTGATTAACTGTCAGTAATTTACATTACTTTTGGCATTGCTACTATGAATCCACCATGACTTTCCCCAAAACATACCATGATGACAAACCTGCAGCCTTAATTAGAAAATATTGTCAAGTACCATATGTTTCCTATTCTCTGAATGTCTCGTTGATATTCAGTGTTTGATCTTCACTTGACTGAAAGCTCACAGTACGTATTGTTTGTTTAAATTTTAAAACCATCAAGTTCTACCAAGATAAATTACAGTAAGAAAAACAAATATTATATTAAACTAGAATTTGCAGGATGTGCACTGATTTCCCCCCCCCCAGCATTTTATGCATTAAAATGCCCTGGTGGCAGATATATTTTCTTTCTTCAATATTTATTATTGCTTTTCACCTGCCTTGAAATGGGAATAGAAACCACTTTGATAACTAAACTCCCATGTTGACTAAGTTCACTGTAGCTTCTGAAAGTTCCTTCATCTTGTTTGGTGAACCACTTTTATTGGACTCATCTCGGCCAATCACACTACAAGCTTAATGAACCTGAGCACCAGGGGCCGAGGAGAGAAGGTGCAATGTTGGAGCAGGAGTGGCTGGAGGTATTGTGTGTGTCTGAAAGTTGAAATGCCTCTAGAAACTCTCTGGATGAGTGTGGGGTGGAGTAACTCACAAGTAAAATGAGCTATTCTCAGTGCAGCTACCCTACCATGTGAGTGTGGGGGGGAAAGGACCGAGGCATTGAGGAAGCACCCCTCAGGAGCTGGTAGCTCTACTATCACCCCTCCCTTCTTTACTAACCAGCTCTTTTTGCTCCCTGGCACTGGAAGCCAAATTACACCTGGTCCATAAATGGAAGTGCTGGTGTGGGGGCTGAAGGCATCCCCATGCTGTCTTTCCCTTATATCACCCTGGTGCAAAGGAGGCATCTGTATTCCCTACTCCTCCTCCAGTAATAATCCTCTAGAGGCACTGTTTTGCCTGTTTCTCCTGTTTCACAAAGCCTCTGCTGCTATTGAACTCTGGTTGATGTATAATGAGCCTGATTTTTCAACCATTGTTCACTTGCAACTCCCAATGACTCCAACATTATTTTTATTTATCAGTTGTGTTTCCATAGCATTTGGAATCCCTACTCATGGACCAGATCCCCATTGTGCTGGATGTTGCCCAAACACAGAATAGAGGTTCAGCATGCAGAGGAATCCTGTGACTGGGCCAAATAGCACTAATACGTTCTGATGCACATACAGAGGCTTAAACATTTTCTAGCTTCTGCCACAGGAAGGTCCTAAAACTTAGTTGCCCATAGTAAAAACATGGGGAGAAATCCTGGCTCCATGAAGTCAATGGCTAAATTCTATTGACTTCACCTTAGATGTCTGCAGACCACTTCTTTACATTTATCCAGACCAGTATAATCTTACCATCTTGTTCCACTGAGACAAATATTTACCACACTTTAGTGATTTTTATCATTAATTTTAGCTGACTGTTCATATGCAGTCCAATAGTTCAGAGGGTATTTCAGGTTAAAATATTATTAAATTAATATCTTTTCCTGTATTATAGATAATACCTCAGATTACTAACATGGAAAGAATTATTAAAATCTAATTTATTTCTAATTTGCTGTTTGTTTTATCTTTGCATGCCTCTGAACTTAGTTTCTCTTCTATTCCTGTTCAGTTGCACTGTTAGTTTTCCATAGAATCATCAAAATGTAGGTCTGAAAGGGACCTTGAGGTCACACACCCCTCTACCTCCCCCACCCCTCACCCCCACGTTGAGGCAGGATAAGAATAAATAGACCATCCCTGATAGGTGTTTGCTAGGCCTGTTCTTTAAAAAGTTCCAAGGATGGGGATTCCGCAACCTCCCAAGTTAACCTGTTCCAGTGCTTAACTATCCTTATAGGTAGAATGATTTTCCTAATATATAACCTAAATTTCCCTTGGTGCAAACTAAGCCAATTACTTCTTGTCCTATCCACCATGGACATGGAGAACAGAACCGTTCTTTTTATGCTTTTTCCTTTTACATATTTGAAGACTATCACACCTCCCCCCACATCCTTCTCATCTCCAGACTAAACATGCATAATTCTTTCATCCTTTCCTCATGAGTCATGTTTTCCAAACCCCTTATCATTTTTGTTGCTGTCCTCTAGACATGAGTACAACAGAAAAACTTCAAAAACAGACTCCAACGAGAAACTGCTGAGCTGTAATTGATATGCAAACTAGATACAATCAACTCAGGATTGAATAAGGACTGGGAATGGCTGAGCCATTACAAACATTGAATCTATCTCCCCTTGTAAGTATTCTCACACTTCTTATCAAACTGTCTGTACTGGGCTATCTTGATTATCACTTCAAAAGTTTTTTTCTCTTACTTAATTTAGGGTTACCATATCTCGCAAATAAAAAAAGAGGACCCTCCACGGGGCCTGGCCCTGCCCATTTCCCCAGCCCCAGCCCCGCCCCAGCCCCGCCCCAACTCCGCCCCTCCTCCCTCCCACTCCCAGCCACGCCGAAAGGGCTGCCCGAGCGCTACCGGCTTCACGGTTTGCCAGGCAGCCCCCAGACCCTGTGTCCCCGGATTAGGGTTACCATATCTCTG
>NC_048306.1:70616189-70638211 GCF_013100865.1 Trachemys scripta elegans | reverse complement strand
CCCCGACTCTTCGGCTCTGTTTAAGAGCCGGGCTGCCCGAGCGCTACCGGCTTCGGGCAGCCCCGTGCTTCCAGACCCTGCGCCGCCGGAGCCCGGGAGAGGAAGTGCCCAGCCGGTGGCTGGGGTCCGGAGGCAAGGGGGCTGCCCGAAGCCGGTAGCGCTCGGGCAGCTCGTCTCTTAAACAGAGCTGAAGAGTCAGGGGAGGAGCAGAGCCGCCATTTTCCCAGACATGTTCGGCTTTTTGGCAATTCCCCCCGGACGGGGGTTTGAGTGCCGAAAAGCTGGACATGTCCGGGGGAAAAAGAGGACGTATGGTAACCCTACTTAATTGGCCTCTCAGAGTTGGTAAGACAACTCCCACCTGTTCATGCTCTCTGTATGTGAGTATATATATCTCCTCAATATATGTTCCACTCTATATGCATCCGAAGAAGTGGGCTGTAGTCCACGAAAGCTTATGCTCTAATAAATCTGTTAGTCTCTAAGGTGCCACAAGTATTCCTGTTCTTTTTGTGGATACAGACTAACACGGCTGCTACTCTAAAACCATCCATAATGTTTTCGTCAATGCCTGGGTATTTCTTTCCAATGTGCTGTACAGGAAGCATCTTCCATAACCCGTGGACAGAATGCCAGTGTGAAAGGAAGTGAATTAATAAAGGAAATGACCTTTATTACAAATGTAAGTGCAGCCCTGCTATACACATCTAATAAAAACTAACTTCTGGCTTGATGCTGTCTAATTAAATCGGCCCAATAGATGTATCTATTTGAGGTTAACTTTCACCACTGCATGATCAAAATGCTATGTATTATAGTTCTGTTATTTAATGAGTCTCTGAGTAAAATCAAAATATCGAAATTAACTATAGTTACATGCTCATTAGGTAGCTTTTTAAAAAGCAAAAGCAAAAAGAGGCTAAATATAAAACAGATCTTACTCTGTAACAAATAGGCCAACGAGCTCTAGGGATGCATGACCATTGGGAGGTTCAGATAAGCAGAAAAAAGACTGGATCCAAATTTTCCCTTAATTCTCAATCTCTTGTGTGAACAAAACTTGTCTGGAAATCTCCAGCCAACAGAAACGGCAGGGCAGCCAGACTAGCAAACCTGCCTTGTTTGTACTCTGTACTTCTCCTGCTGCTGCACACAATGGGGAAGCCGCAGTGGATGTGCAAGTAGGCTGATGCAGTGTATGCTCCCCTATGGGGCATGCCATCTCCATTTTTTTGATGTAGAGGGAATTTAGGGTCCTGGTGCTTGCCTCTTTGCATGCACTAGTTCTGCTAGCCCTCTGAAACCCTTGAGTATAAGGCCTCCCCATTGTGTGCAGCAGCAGGAGAAGGAGTGAGGTGGTGAGAGGTTCCTTGTGACTTCTCCCGCTCTTGCACACTAGGTGCAAGCTGACCCATTCTGAGTACTAGTCTGCTCCTCCTTTGCTAGAAAGTCATTTTGAACAAGCAACTGCGTTTTTTGGGGCCCTTGAGTGATCGCTAAAGTGAGTGTCCCTGTATATTTCTTTCTTGCCTCCTACTTTCTGTAACAGACAGAGACACCCCCAAACATGTGAGTATATACTGGCTATGGATGAGGTTAAGATAACTTTGCATTTGAAAGGGGAGTCTCTCATTTGTTAACATTGTACCATAAGGAATATTCAGAACTTCACAGGCAATGTTACATCTTACATTGTATTCTCTCATAAGAGGCAGCTTTTCCTTGGCGATAGGGCCCAAAAATTGTTCAGGAGTGTTTGAAAATGTGTGGCATTACTTTCACAACATACTCTCATCATGATGATGGTCACAGTTGCCCTCTTAAAAGCAGAGGCCTCCAACATTCTTTGATGCTGGTAACAAAGCACACCCTTGGGATATGCTGAAATGGTGTTGTGATGCTACTCCCCATATTCTTCATAGAAATATTGTTATAAGATGATTATAGGATGTATTTTATGCAAGATGGGGCATGTGAGGTATCATTGGAAAAGTTATGATATACTGACTATGATTATCCTATTTGTATGCATGTATCATTTCTGTATCATGCATGTATCTGAAGTTAGGAAGATTGACTATGTAACAATTACAACTGTGTTTACACTGGGGGAACACCCACCAGACAAAATGCAATCAGCCTGGATGGGCCATTAGGGGAAACAGCAGGACTTTGAAGATGCTAATCTCCCATCTTCCTGAGAAGCTTCCTGGGATGCTGCTTTGACACTGCAGGGTAATGTGATCATGCCATCTGGTACTGGACCCTATCTTGGCCTGCTAGTATTTTGCCACAAATAAGGGGTGGGGATCAAACTGGGAAATAAAGGATTCTTGCCATATGTAAATCCTACATAAGGCAGGGAAGTGAGTTAATCAAAGTTGGTTCTTCACTGAAACCCTGCCAAAGATGACTGCTAAAAACCCCTAAGACTGATCTGGCGGAGAAGGGACTGGACCCAGGCTAGAAGGTGTCTGACCTGTGAAAGGAATACCTGGAGTTCTAAGCTGCACATAAGAGGAGTTTGTCTTAAAAAAAATTAGCAACCTGCTTAAAACAACATTTAGGGTGAGAAATTACTACTTGTAGCCAGTGTATTTAGTATATTAAGCTTAGTTTGCATGTTTTCTTTATTTGCTTAGTAATCTCCTTTGATCTTTTTGCTATACCTTATAATCACTTAAAATCTATCTTTTATAGTTAATAAACTTGTTTTTGTTTATTCTAAAACCCAGTTTGTGTAATTAATAACTGGGGATGGGGGGGACTGTGCATATCTTCCTCCACATTGAGGGAGGGAACAAATTTAAGGAGTTTAGGCTGTATAGATTTCTGTGCAGCACAAGACAATACAATTTTGGGTTTACAAGGGGTGTGCACTTGAGTTCGGAGCAATTCCCAAACTGAGTCTTCCCACACAGAGCTGATCTCAGTGTCTGTGTCTTTCTGCAGCTGGGTGTGGCCCCACCTACATGTGTACTGGAGGCGGCTTGAGGGCCTGGGTCATCAGGACAATGTAAAGGAACCCAGACTGGTGGAACCGGCGGGCTTAGTAGTACCCCGGGGGGGCAACCCATCAGTGGTGTATTCTAGAATGGACTGTTATAAGATAAAGTTGATCAATTTCCAGGAAACCTGAAAACAAACTACTGTTTTTGGAAAGAAATAGTCAATTTGAAATGCTTCTTTGTAGCAATGGAATCTGGAAGGGGGCATCTGCAAAAGCAAACCATGAAGCAACATTGAATGTGATCTTGTGTTTCTTGACTACTCTGTGATACTGGAAGAAGGGAATACATCACTGGAATATAGAGTGATAATCTCAGCAGTGGCCACACACAAATCTAGTAACAACGTACACTGAGCTGGGGAAAATGTACTGTATAGTTGCTTTTGCAGATAAACCTGTTTGTGCCTAAATCATTGGAGATAATATTAGACCATTCATCAGTGTGTTTAAAAAAAAAAGTCCCAGCACCACTGTCAGGATCAATGAACAATAGTGAGCTGCTGAGTAAATTTCTGGATGCAAAGTGGTTATTAAATGATTTTTCAACTGATTTCAGTTAAATTGGTGCAAACTCCTGTGTGGACACTCTTATTTCAGTGTGAGTGGTTTGTTTAAAAGAGATTCCCAATCAATTTAAATTAAATTAAATGAGCTAATGATAAGCAGAATAAGCATGTCCATGCAGGTATTTACGGAAATTTATATAAACCAGTTTAAAATCACAAAGGGTAGACCAGGCTCATTAATGCGAGGCTTCCCCTTTTTAGTCACTTTCTCCACCTCCCTGAGATAAGGAAGCACTTGTATACTATGGACCTAATCCCACATAAACACTTAGGCACATGAGAAACTTTTGTCATGTGCATAAGTGTTGGCCTATATGTTCTGAGCTCAGGGCTTGTATCCCATATGTTTTCTGAGATGCACATCAAATACTAGGAGGAAAAACACCAAAGCAGCATAATTTAAATGAAAGATTCATAAATTGCAAGGTGTGAATATAGACTTTAAGGCCAGAGTTCGTCTCTATAGGTTTATACCACACTCATCACTGTGCTATCTCAATGCCTTCTAGTACTGCATTAAGCATTGTTCTCTCATCCTCTCCCCAGGGAAACTATGCCAAGTGGGGTGCTTTGTTTTGGATTTGTTTATCTATTTAATCTATACATGTTGCTAGAGCAAAGAAATCTGCCTTGCACTCAGCAGAATGGTGATGATGTTTGCGATGGCCCTTAATTCCTGTGGGAGTTCATTCCACAGTCTTGGGCCTGCCCCAGGGAAGATCTACTGTACTGTACACATTCGGCTGGGAAAAAATCCATGACATATGGGCTTTAAGTGCTGGATGAACTTATGCTGTGCTATTAGGCAAATGAATTTTTAAGATTAGGGCTAATACATATAATGAATTGCTGTTCATTTAAATTTACATTGAACAGCTTCTCTGGATAACAAGTGAATGACAGGTATATGTTTTATGAAGTGCAGTTAACTATTTTCCATTTTGTCAGGAAATAAATAACACTTGCTAAGTCCCGTTTTCAACTGAAAATACAATATTCCCCCTGACTCCTGCCCAATCTTTAAAATCAGTTGTCCCCTCTATCCTGTAGCAGTCCTGTTCGTATCAGGTTTTTCAACCCAGTAGTAACTGGGAGGACCACATAATTACTTCCAAGGTATGAAGACATTTTGCTATGACTACAAATGTAGTGAAATCAGAACAGTCTTAAATATAGTTGGCTGCGTGGAAAGGTTTTTTTTCCTAAGGATATGTAGCACTACCAGAAAAGTCTGGTGTCTTTGTAATGATTTAAGATTGGTAGCAGAAATAACAAAATGGTGGAAATACCTATAATTCATTAGTAAAAAACAAACACATAATCAGGAGCTTTAACAATGTGTAGATCCCATATGTAAATTTGATGAAATATAAATTATTTAACACACAAGCTTTTCCTAGTTAAATTGTATTGTACATTTACTTTGTTGCTTTAAAGTAGAGCTGTGTCTTCCAGGCTTATGAAACATATATAAACTATCTTAGAGTTTTGTGTGTTAATTTTTTTTCATCGAAAGGCTAATGTTAGGCAAAGCTGGTTGAGTACTAAAAACATTGCGATTCAGTCATTATGATGAATATTGCATATAATTTGTTTTTAACTATCCAGACCACTTCTGTATATCCACAAAACTGTTCACAAATCCAAAAAGTTTCACGAATTCTAGCATGAATACAATCTGAACACTGGTAAAGTACTAGTACTGACCAAAATTCATGTCAGACCTCCCAAAAATTATGAGATTGGATTTAAAATAATGAAAATTAAAATAAATTCTAGACCATATTTTTAATTTTTTTATTTTTACATTGAGGAGGAAGCTGACAATCCTAAATTAGTGTGTCATTATCTCAGGTTCAAAATTCAACATTAAATAAATTCATACAGTGCAGATCTCCTTGTTTGCTACTTGGCGGGGACTCCACTTAACTTTTCCTATCCCCTGAGGTACAAGGTCCTGCCATTCTATCCCGCTGTAAACTAGATGGGACAGGCAACTGTCCCACTCTCATTCTCCGTTAATATTTTCCTCTTTCCCTCTCTCCCATTTGTCTCCTCCGATCCATCACATTCTTCCTCTCTGCCAACCCATATTTCCCTGCATATCTCAGTCTCCTTCTCCACACATTTTGTCAGCACCCCATCAGTTTGACTCCTGTTCCTTGCATTTCCTCCCTCAGCCCTCTTCCCCCACATCCCTCAAGCTGCCTCCTGCTTCCTACTGACCCACATAGTTTCCATTCTTATTTCCTAACACATACATCCTCCTGGTAGTTCCACAGCTTCATTCCCTGTCCCTCCTCATTCTCCTGCTTGGCCCTCACATGATCACTAAGGGACCATCACCTTCCCTGAGAACAGCTTGGCTTCAGCCCCCTTTGGAAACTCTGGGAGCTAGCGACCTGCTTTGCTGGGAGCAGCCTCATGGTCAGCTGCAAAGGTTAAAATGGACATGGCAGCCTTTTGGCTAAGCGCAGCCTGTAACTCCAGTCCTGTTGACAGCAATAAGTGGTAGCAGATATCTTGGGTAAAATTGCCAGACTTGGCACTACTGATAATACATTATATGTTATTCAACATTCATTATGCCCTCTTTAAAAAGTTTAGTTATTCCTGCATCAATCAAAAGAGGGCTACATTCATAAGTATTAATTCATAACAAATAGAGCTCTCTGCTTTAGCATTCGGGATAGGCAAACCTCAGACAGTTAAGATTTAGTTGCAAAAAAGCATCCAAAGCTGAGCAAACACTATTTAATATGTAAAACCAGTATGGAAAACTCACAAGCGCAAACCTGCTTGTGAGATTCCCACCATTCTGTTTCTGGCCACAGTGGGAAATTCATATTACTTCATGGTATGTCGGTACTTCGTCTTCTAATTCCGTTGCATGCCAGAAACTGCATTGTCCAAATAAACCTTATAAAAAGGGTTGGTTCAAGTTTGGTTTTAAAAGTGAAGCAAGGATCAGAGGAAGAGCGCTTTTGTTGTCCACCACCTTAGTTTCTCAATTTTTGGGTCATGTTTTAGGTACAACCACAACAGTCAGCTATCCTGGGCCTGCATGAGTTACAGGCTGTTAAGTTTTGTAGGCTTCAGGCAGCTGTTCCCTACCAAATTACAACCATTTACAGGGGGAAAAGAGCACGTGTCTGGGTTCAGAGGATTTATTTGAGTCTCAGTTTTCAAAGTGCCTTTGTACTCAAGTGAAGTCTGAAATGCCCTGGTCTACATCAAAATAAACTTCCCTGCCGGGACAGTGGAGAGAAGGCCACACTCGTGAAGCTAAGATGTAAATAATCATTTCATTTTATGGAGTTTTTTATTACGTTTTCTGGTGGTGGTGGTGGGGGGGGGAATGCAACCCCTCTGCAGTGGAATAAGATAGGAGTTTAGCTTCTGATAGCCATATGACCACGTTGATCCTTGTTGTCTCCATGTTGCATGGAGCCATGTTGGCCTAACAGCTACAGCTAGGCCAAAGGTGGCATGTCTGCCTGCAGAAGCTGTGCTTCCACAATATTCCTTGCATCTGGCTGCCCCCTGACCTTCCCTCTAAAGGTAGGTTCTGCAGCAGAGGGAAGCAGCGCAAATTAAAAAGTTTCCACTGGGTTCTCTTTCAAGCTTGTTATATGACAGAGTAAGAGACCCACCTGTCTGTGCCCTCTCACCCTGTCCAGGGCCTGGGCAGAGGCATAGAAAGGGAGGAGAGGGTTTAGCGAGCTTTCTTTTAGCTTCAAACTGAGCAAATTTGATCTGGAAATCACTGAGACACAACCAACATGGGATCCCACAATGCTGGATCGCTAAAGTTACTTTTCAGAAGAATCTAATTTTAAGGCAACAGTAGCGCTGAAAACATCCTATTACACTTATTTATATGATGCCCATGAATAATTTACACTACATTAACTTGTAAATGTGATGGCTTTTGGCTCATTAAGCTCCAGTAGCTTGCTTTTTAATCCATTGGCTAGGTCTCATTTTTAAAAGTTAATTAGTTCATTCAACTAGAACATATTTTGCAAAATAGTGCTGCTGGTATTGGGCTTTATATTGCAGCAGATAGTATTAATCTTTAAAATACAACATGGAAGGCATAATGGAGATATTTAATCATATGTTTGTCACAATGCTATTTTTAAAAAAATAATTGTATGACCCCTTTAACAAGGTTTCTAAAAACTTTTCATGAATTATATTTATATTATAGTTTTGATGCTTTTGTGGTCAGAGAGTATTATGTGTATGTGATATACATCTATTTGTTTGTATAAATAGTACAAAGTTAGTTTGTACATGAGCAGGTTATTTTCAAAGGGGGCAATCTGAGTGTGTAAGCTCCTTGGGCATTCTGGCCAAAATTTTCTAAAATGGGGGCCTAACATAAGGTTTGTAAATGTAGCACTTGAATAGGTCGGAATAAGGGCTGGGAGCAGTGTGCATATGATAGCAGTGCGTGTGGGACAGAGCGCTGATTTGAGGTTCTGCCATTGGCTACATATAGAGCTGGCTTTAAGTGAATAGCCTCCAAAAGAAAATAAATGAGTAGCTGTGGGACATAAAATGTCCAACTGGTTGAAAGTAATCATCTATGTTATGTCTGAACTTTAAAAAACAAACAACCCTCCCATCCCAATAATACTGTGTTTAATGTATCCAAGTCTTACTTATTCAACTATATTTTGTCAACTTTTTGCCCTTTCCAGATTTAAACTTTGTAAACTTAGTGCATAATCTCTAAATCCCTATTACCAGCTTTTAAAGAGATCATGGTAAATAGGTATTATTCTGCAGTCACAATACTATTACTTTCAAATACATCATCTTGGATTTCCGGCTCAAAAGAATAAAGGAGGAATTTAAGTAATTCGCAGCAAAGCTACATCTGCTTCTTTGCTGATGAATGGTTCTCTTTAGGAAAGGCACTTCTCTTATTAATATAACAGCTGGCTTTCATCTTAAATAAATGCAATAACTGAAAAGGATCAAAAATAGAAAAAAATGTGGATTTTTCCAGTAATATCTAACAGCCAAAAGACCTAATTAAAAGAAATATCTGATGAGGCATTCTGATCCAGATACCTTCACAGAAGAGAGAGTTGGGAGGCTAGAAGTCTTTAGCAGGTCACACAAAGATGGAGAATGAACTGGCTAATGAGGAAACGAAAACAGCATGGATTTATGACTGGTCATGGTCAAAACTGCCATTATCAATCTGTCCTTCAGGGTTTCTTTACTATATTAACCCCAGTAAGGAAACTCTATTAATTTTTTGTAAACCTTGCTCTATAGCATACTGTAAAATTTTATCTTTTCCCTTTCTGCTTAGTGATATGATACGTTTTACTCCTATAGGGCCAAATCCAGAGAGCCTTCTTTTTTTTTTTTTTAACTCACTGACTTCCATGGGATTTTGTCTTAGTGAGGACTGATTACCTTTTCTTTTCTATTTTCTTTTAAAGGATCTTATTATTTGGCCCTATTGGGGCAAATGGTGTTAGCCTATTATAAAGTTTAAAAAAACAGAAGGATAAAATTTTAAGTGTTGTTTGTTTTTAATTGAACTCTTTGTGTGTTTATTGTTGTGGCAAGTCTCCCTGGATCTCACTACAACCTATAGCTTCTTAACAAACTTTCCTCTCCCTGTTTCCCATTGGAGAGAGCTCAAGAAAATGTATAGCTAGGGGACTAATCCTGCAATCTGTTGACTTCAATGATTGGGAAAACTGAGGCACAGAATGATAAAGTAACTTGTTCAAGATTATACAGTGGTAAAGCTGGAAACATAACGCAGATCGCCCTGTGACTGGTCCCTGTACTTCCACTATGCTCCCTCCCGTTATGATAAGATAAAAATGGCATCCCTAATTAGAGGGGTGTGTATATATATATACAGAGAGAGAGAAAGAGAGAAATAAAAGGTCTAAACACTTAGATCCCGCGCACCATCTTTATCAGTTTACAAAAATGTGATGTAATCAAGGTCACACTGCTACTGCTTTATTGTACAGTCCATTTAAGAAACTTAGCATTCCACATTTGCATTATCTTTAGGCCACTGAAAGAAATGTACTCTGCTGATGCAAGTGATGTGGGATACTTTAATTCCATATTATTTCTACAGGGTAGCAACATCATCTTCACAAGCATCTTTGTACAGTTCTGTTGAAAACCAGGACCAGTGTTTCAGGAAGAAGTTAGCCATTTGTCCTTTAGTGACACTGAGAACTGTTTCCAGTGGCTGATAGCTTTAATCTAATTCAAGAAGCTACAGTATGAATTAGAAAAGTTTAATCTTCCCTAACTTGCATCTGCCTATCCTATGACTGGGATAGTGATGAGTGCTAAATTCTGGATATTATGGGCCTCAGCAGAACCATGCCAAAGCTTTGTGGCAATAAAACAACTTCCTTTTTATAGCCTACTCCAGGCAGGGTGATCTTAACCCCTGGTTTGCAGATATTCCCATGACTGCAAACATAGTATTGCACCAAGACTATTGCCAAAGAGGAATTGCTGAGATGAGGAATCTTTAATATCATTGCCTAATCAATGCTAAGTTACAGTTAATATGTAATTCTGGAGAGTAGAAGATGCCATCTAAAATTAGCATGGTTCTGGTTTGTGTGAAAATATTTCATATGAAACTTAAAAATACTTTCCTTTTTGTATATTGTTACCAAAGTTCCAGTGTAATTAGGGATGGGTGAACCAATTTTAGTTAAAATAAAAAACTCTTAATTCACACCTGGAATCAAACTGAACCCAATCCTTTTTTGACATTCAGAAAACTTAGTTACTGCCCCATTTTGTGAGGTCCTGCTATAGGGCTTGACCCTGTTGGGGACGGAATGCCTCTTAAGAGATGCTAAGCACCCTCAAATCACATTGAAATCAACAAGAATTAAGGGTTTTCAGCTCCTTGCAGGAGAAGCTCGGCATCCAGGATTGTCAAAAAGGCCACTGAAGTCTATAAGAATTTTGCCATTTATTTCAGTGGGAACAGGACATTGTATCTATTCCCTTCATCTATCTCCTACCCTGCACCCAGGATATACCCATATGAGTTTGGGCTTTTGGAGTAGGCCCAGCAGCCTGATACATCATACACTATTGTGGGGAAGGGAGCATATGCCTTTTTTTAGGGAGCCAGTTTGCACCCCTGCATGCTAACCTACCTGTCACTACATAATGTACCCTGCATGAATCTGTAGTGTAACATCTCACTGCATGGCATTGTTTTGTTGATTAGCTACTTATTCACTGTACAGAAAACAGACTTTACAGTCAATTATATCCCACAAATGCACAAGTGTTACTTTTGTCCAACATGTGGAATGACAATGTACCATTTTGGAAACTAGTAAAGGATGGAAATTAAAATAAAAAATCTATCTATCTATGAACAAGAGGCATTACCTGGCCTATAAGAAAGAAAGAAAGCACTTTGCCTGCAATTCAGAAAGGAGAGGAATGTAGAGTACTTAGAAAAGAGAAGAAAAGGCATCTGGAGACAGTTTATAGATCATATTCAGGATGGTATGAATGATGTAATATATAACTATTTGACTCACTCACATCTGTGCTATCTGGTTAGAACTTTCCTTTTGACTTACTGTAGAAATGGCATTATAAACCTGGATACTTCCCCCCCCCCCCTTCCCTTTCATTTTATTCTTCCTTTTCTTTCTCTCTCTACCCACCCTTTTGTTTTGGGCGATTTTGAAGTTCATTGTGGGAGAGTTGGAAAGTTTGGGCAGGAATCACTATTGTATTGAAATAGTCTAGAATGCACTCTGCTTTTCTCTTTAAAAATGTAGGAGCCAATTCTACCAACAAATGAGCACACACGGCTGACACTGAATTGAATAGGAGTCAGACAGGCATTTCTGAGGTTAGAGTTGGGCCCTGGGGAGTCCCATCCATCAAGATGTTCTGAGGCTCTTGTGAGACATCACAACTCTTGTTTTAATCAAAGACCCAAATTGAAAGATCCTTGACTTCAGTGGGCATTCACCTAAGTAAGGTTTTAGCAAACAATGAGTAAAGGCATTGGGGCTGGTCAAAAGTGACTTAAGGCGAATGATCAAGGGTTATTAGCCACGAAGGTCAGGAATGCAACCCCATACTCTGGGGGGTCCCTAAACCACTGACCACTAGAAGACAGGACTGGATGACACACAATAAAGTGACCTATTTTGTCTAATACGAGTGAAGCATCTGGCATCGTCCACTATCGCAAAAAGGCTATGGGGCTAGATGGATCATTTGACCTAGTATGGCTATTCTTATGGTCTTACTTGGCTCCTTGCAGGGCAAGGCCTTTAATAAGACTACTGAAAGAAGGGCTTTGCACCAAGACACACGTATATTTGGTATGATAGTATAAGCATACAATTCCCACACTACTGAATGCCTATGGAGCTGCCAATTTAAAATATAGTAAAACAATATAGCCCATACTGACAAAATATAAACCAGCAATATCTGTCATCTGATAAGGTTATGGCTATCCCCTCCCCCTCCCTCTCCCCCTCTCCCCAGTCGCTTACTCACTTCTCTGCCCAGAAGGAAAATTCTTCCCTTACTTTTCCTTACAAGCCTTTTGCAGATGTTGAAGTCCCAAAACTACATCAGTTGTGTTTTTGTAGGGGAATTTGAAATTTGGCCAGCAACAATAATGTGGCCTCTACACTTTCCCAATAGTATTCAGAGGAGAGGCCTTGGACTCCATGCTTTTTTCATGGCTCCTGTGGCCTCTAATAGCGTATGAAAATGATGTGGAGGACCTGCAGGAGCTATTCCATGCCTGCCTTAAGTCCAGGTCAGAAATTGGATTTTGCCTCCCACAACATGCATGCACGTTGCCTTGTCTTTATAACGTTGCAAAGTATTTGCTCATCTCCTGTGCAAAGCATGGCCTGACTTTTATACAAATCAAATGGTGTCATTGCCTTTGGTGCCTGCACACTCAGACCTCTTAGTTATTATGGAAATAAACAACAGAGAAAGGGCCCCAAAAGTGTTAGGGCCCCAATCTAAATATAGCAGCATTGTAACTCTCATTTTAATTTCCTTTAGAAACATAAATATATATTGCCAACAAAAGATGTCAACAGATAAAGCAACATAGATCAGTGGTTCTCTAACTTTTGTACTGGTGACCCCTTTCACATAGAAAGCCTCTATGTGACCCCCTCCCCTTATAAATTAAAAACACTTTTAAAAATATATTTAACACCATTATAAATGCTGGAGGCAAAGTGGGGTTTGGGGGTGGAGGCTGGCAGCTCGTGACCCCCCACGCAATAACCTCGCGACCCCTTGAGGGGTCCCGACCCCCAGTTTGAGAACCCCTGACATAGATTGTGTGCACTTCTTTGCCCACCAGTAGAGGTATTTGGGCTTCATTATTCAGGATACATAATTATATTCCCTCAGTACCTGACTTCTGACTGGATTTCTTTTAGCAGTGAAAAATCCCACTCTCAAGTGTTCTACCGACTGTTTCATTTTTCTCTTGCATCAAATCCTTTCTATGTATGTTCAAAAGTTTCTGTACATTTTCTCAACTACTTCCTTATCCTGCTAGCTCTTAAAGAAACTCAGTGGTGTGGCTCTGGAAGCTTCAGTGACTGTTTCTGGTAATCGTTAGCTGATGGTATGTTTTAATACATCAGACTGACTACAACCGGTGGTCATTCTGATGATTAAAAGCGTCAGTATTTGCCATCCCTATAAAAGACCAAATCAGTTTGCTACAGATTCATAAACTGGCAAATGTATCCCTCCCAGTGCCTATTCATCTTCCAATTGAAGTTAATAGGAATGTTACCATTCAATTAAAAGGGAACAGGCTTGGATGCTAAACTGCAGTGGAAACAAATGCTACTTAACATGTTAGTAGGGGGAGAACATGAGATCAGCAGTCACTGTTGGAGAATAAAATACAAGTTTTGAAAGCCTGTGATATTGGAAGGAAAATTCAATTTTGGCTTTTAGAGCTGAATAGTTATTGTAATATTGTTTTGTCTCACTCCTTCCAAAATGCATACAGGAAACTACAACCTGATAATTGCCAGGCAGATGGCGAGGTGTGAAAGCAGCTCCTGATAGGCTAAGAATTCTGCATGTCCTGTTATTTTTGTTATGCCATCTTCACCACTCTGACCTGCTTCTTTGGCTCATCCATCTGTTATGTCTTCTCTTTTAGACTGCAGGCTCCTTGGGATAGATGCTATCATTTCCTGTATGTTTGTACGGTGCCTGGCACAGTGGAATACCCAACCCAGCTGGCCTTTAGGTGCTAATCACTATAAATGTTACTAAATAATAATAAAGTTATGTTTAAAGACTGCAGTAGGAGATATAGGGAATAGTTCCTCAGTCATTTAAATCAGTTAGTGTCATTTATTATTCAGTACTTTTCATTTGTGCACAGTAAATCTATCTGTCTAGAAGGCATGATCTTGCTCTCACTGAAATCTATGTCAAAACTCCCATGGACTTCCAGGGGGAGCAAAATCAGGCCCTGATGGTTTATGCCTCCTTTGAGTAAAGCCCCATAATCATATAATTGGCTCCCTTCTAATAATCTCTTCAAACGTCTAAAACAGTTCAACGCTGCTACCCTGTTTTCAGACAATGATTCACATTTTGGCCAAGAACTGACTTGTGGGGACCCTTGTAATAATTCTTTACAAAAATAAAGGATCATGGACACATGGCAGGGGCTCAGTCCTGCAGGATGATGAACAACTCGGGGATGGGCTGAATGCCCTCAGGGCCCATTGAAATGCTCAGCACTTCATCCACCAGAAGCATTGTAGATTGTACTTTCAAAGACACCTGAGGGCATTAGGCCCTCAATTCCCATTGAAACGGGTGCTTTCCTCCGTTAGGCACCACTAAATGTCTCAGCCACACTGTTTATGTCTTATTATTTAATATTTATAGCACTCAAAGTTCTGATCAGGAATGGGTCGCCCCTGAGCTAGGCACTGGACAAAGGCAGCCAAAGTCCCTGTACCGAAGCGCTTACAATTGTACTTTGACCTTTGTTACTCAGTCTTGCTGGTACATATATTCGTGGCATGAATGTATGCTATGACAACTATCTTAGTCATATAAGACAGGCCTTAGGATTTTGGAGTGAACCATCAGGATGATTCCTTGGGCTCTCACACTGACAATTTGAAGATCTGTGTCCATGGGCTAAATGTGCCCTAAAGTCAGTCCTGAGCAGACTTAGCAGGCCCATGCATAGCGCATGATTGTTAGGAAAAATCACTTGCAAGTCTAGCAACTGGGTTGCACTTTGGAGCTATCTTTGCAATGAAAATCTCTGGAAAACTTGGGTCCCCTTGTACATCCCTTACTTCTGTGAGTGATGGATGAAAATCAGAACTGGGCCCCTATAAGGGAACCTGAGATTAGCAGACATCCAGAAGGAGATCTCAGTGCAACCCAATCAGTATAGCCTGCGGCTCTTGCTAGCAGTTTGGAAGCTGCTTCCTTTTCTGTCTATTCTTTTCTACCTCCTCTGGCAAAGTGAAGCCAAGAACAACTGTGGCCACACAGAGGGAATTCTAGTCTGTTGCAAGGCTGCCAGGCTCTGAAGTATTTTTCCAGGAATGGCATCTGTGTCTGCGGCTGCCACTTTGGCTGGGTTCTGAGAGTTTTTGATTTGAACTACTGAGGAATCACTGTGGAACTAATGTCTTTACTGGGAGAGAGACACACACAGACAGTGGGAACTGATGAAAGGGAGAGTGTTTTATCTGGACTGATTTAGGAAAAGTGCACTGAATTCAATGGCAATTTTTCTTACACTCATCCAGCTGGAGGAGGTCAGGGTATGTGGGAGTTTCAGTTTTGTGTCGAAATGGATTGAACGGTTGTGACATAGTGAGGGTACAATCCAGACCAGTGAGTAGCTGTGTCACCCTTGTCCTTTGACCTGGGGTGCCCTTTACACTGTTCTGCTCTTTTTGCCTCTATTCCTGGACTCCTCACAGCCAGCTTCTAGTATATAAGTCACTCCCAGCTATGTCTGTGAGTCACTGCAACCTGCCAGCCTGAATTACACACTCCCAGACCCAGAAATGTATGTGTTGTACTACCCAGCCCACTCTGGACAATACAAACTCATAAACAGTCCATCATTTTATTAATAGAAATGATATGCACAATCTTGTTGCCCTTACAGGAGTTTCCCAAACACTTCAATTTAAACACACTGGATTAGATGAAACAATAACACACGTTTATTAATTACAGCGAGAGAGATTTCAAGTGAACACAAGTAATGAGGCATAAAAGTCAGAAATGGTTACAAGAAAAATAAAGATAAAATGCAGCTAATGCCTAACTTAACAAACTATGTTAAATTCAAAGCAATTTTTCTCACCACATGCTCTCAACAATTTGACTAGCCAAAGTTCTTAGGCCAGGATCCCGTCTGTTTAATGGCTGCTTCCTTCATTCCTTCTGGTGCAGTGCAGTGATGGGCAGTGTGAGAGGAGGAGGAGGGGGTGGGAAGCCTTGGGTATTATGAGAGAATTGGATTTGATATAATTTGCAGCCATCTTGTGCACTTAACCCCCATAAACTGGAAGTGAGGATACCACAGAGTCAGGAAATATGGCCTTGGCTTAGGCAGACAGAATAAAAACAACTGCAGCTGTAGTGTGTTACCAACAAGGAAAGATTCATGAGAAGGTGGGGGAAATGTGAATAGCTGACCTTGAGTCTGAGTGCCTGTGTTTGTAAGTTTGTGGCTAGAAGCTGCTTTGCTGATAAGTAGAAATTATGAGTGGTGGTTTTTTTGTTTTGTTTTTGCTGTTGCTAGGGAAACCCCAGTCTATTAGAAGTTACTATGAGTACTTTGTTTTGAGTTACATATAAAAGTGTTTAGTTAGTTAGTTAGTTAGTGTCTGCACTTTGGAGAATCTGGGAGAAATTTGAGAGGATTTCTACGAGCTAGGAGACTGACACCTAACTCGCCTGCAGCTAAGAGAAAGTTTGGCCATTGGAACTCTGCTACTGTCACCTCAGACTTTGGGTAACTATTTTTGGGGTGCTCTAATATTATTGCTATTTTAGATGTGTGCTTTGTACTTGTCCCTGCCAACAAGTATATGGGATCTTGGGGAGCAATTACCACACAGGTGGGGTGCCAATTAATTTCTTTATTAAAGGAAAAAGGAAGTGGTGGGAATTTAACAATGAAATACGATGGGATGGGGTGTATAGGGTGTTTACAATAGACAATGATGGGGGGGTTCTTCTAGTAAATGGGATAGGGGGTTTCAATAGTGGGGTACAATACAGTGGGGTACAATACAGCTGGTAACCAATTAACACTGAAGTATAAATGTAACAGGTAGCTAACAATTCCTATGTAAAGAGTGTGTCACAGCAGCATATAACCAACTAACAGTATGGGTAAAATGGGTGAAATAACCAACAACTTTAGGTAAAAATGTGTCACAGTGGTGTAAATGTAAAATGTGAGGTGTGTTAGAGAGAAAGGGGGTAACCAATGGGGTTTTATGCTAGAAAGAGAGAGAGCAGACAGGCTGTAAGTTTAAACAGCAGAGAGGAAGAGAGAGAGAGAGAAAGAAAGTGGTAGAGAAGTGAGGTTGGGGGATGGGGGAAGAGGAGCATGTGGTGGAGGGAGATTTAAACTCAGGGAGACACAGAACAGGCTGCAAGTTTAAACAGCAGAGAGACAATTATACAAAACACAGCAAAATCTTATCTATGATTTAACTTAACCAAAACTACACAAATTAGCAAGTAACAAAACACAATGCCACAATTCTTTAAGTCTCACTTACTGGGTACAATGCAAGCAATTTTCTAAACCTAACTTAACTACAGCTATGCAAAATGAAATTACAACTTATCTAGACTAAAGGACAAAATCTAACCTAATGGGTGCACCTTATACTGGGGTAGTTCCAGAGGGCAGAGTGGTGTGCGCCCAGATACAGCTCCAGGGGGGGAGGGGGATTTAACTAGTGGTGGCTGCAAGCTGGCAGCCCAGGATACAGTCCAGGAAGGCTTATTTCTAGCAGCAAAGGTGCTGCAAAGCAAGTAACAGATTACAGATACAGACCAAGGAGTTTAAGAGAGGTTTTAAGACACAGACCAAGGTTTAGCTTGAGTCTGTGTGCTGGGGAAACAGAGCCAGCAGCTAAAGTAATAAAATAAAAGTATAGAAAGTTTCACAGAGGGATTCTTACCAGTCCCCAAGGCAGCAGCAAAGGCAGAAGCAGCAACAACATCAGAAGAAGCAAGGAGGGCTCGGTACGGTCTTGATAATCAGGAGGTCTCTCAGGCAGCAATTCGTTCTTCGTGGGGGAGAGGGGTTAAAAACGGAGGTATGCTCAAAAATAAAACGAGAGCGGAGAAAGGACCCCCCAGAACCTCTGGCTGATCAGACCAGATAGCAATGCAGGAACCTTCCTGATGTTTGTTTCAAAAATGCCTGTTTTTAAAGGCAATCTCAGGCAGTTTCCCCACCTGTCCCTGATAGGCTCCTTCTGTCACAGGGGAGGAGATACAGGGAAAAACTGCAGGTGAGCATAGAGACGTGCCTGGGCAGGGTCCTGGACCATAGGCGTGAGTTCACACCTCAGGACTCAAAAGTACATGAGACCTATGACTCATGCCCAGGATCTCAAAAACACATTAGGTCTTGCAGCTCTGGACACTGCCCACCCTACACCGAGCCCAGGTTTAACAAGGTGATAACAGGACCAACCCTTTGAACAGGGCAGTAGTCCCACTTAGCATGCAGCGCAAGTGGCCATCCCTTTGAGAAGGGCAATGGCTCTTGGTAAACAACTTAAGGTGCCCTCCCTTTGAGAAGGGCAGTGGCCCTGGTAAACAACTTAACAGCCAGGGAGGGGCAGCCACAGGAGGAGAACAAAAACAAAATGGAGTAAGGGGACAGCCGTAAGAAACAAAATGGAATAGGGGGAAAGCTGTAACAGACGGTACTCGATAAAAACAAGGATTTTTGAGTGGAAGCACGCTTGTGTGTAGCAATCATTTATCAGACAGAGGTGCTGTGTCCCTCACTGTTTTATTTCCTGACTCCACCTGGAAAACAGAGATTAGTTACAATAGCTTTGGGTTCAGATAAACCCAGGTAACGTGGGGTGTCTGCCCCTTCTTTTTATAGTCCTCCTCTTTTGAGAAGCATTTCCAGCGGGGAGGATGGTGCCAGGCAGACCGTGTGGACGGGAACCACGTACTGCTTCTTTGCTAAGATGTAGGTTTTCTGCCCATGCCCCTTTTTCTGCCAGTGAATAGCCACTTAGCAGATAATGGTCCATTGACTTTGTTTAACCTGGCTGAGGAGTCAGCTCGCCTTTTGTCCCTGAGGAACCTGTTTGGCCACTCACCAAACTAGGAACTTGTTTTAATAACACCATACAGTGGAATCTCAGAACTTTACATGCAGTGTTGCTACACATGTTTTAGCAGGACAATAATGACCAGAAAATTATGAGTTTTCAAATGATAACTCACAAAGCGTACGTTATACAAAGATTATTACAATATCATATAAGGGGAGAATACAGGGATACAGTTTGTCACAATGGCAATAAGCCCAATTCAGTAAATTAGCATGAAGCTGCGCAGTCCAGATCATTATAAAAATAGCTCAGTATTTAATAGTAACCTGGTTAAAATAACATAACAGTTCTTAGCGAAATAGAGAATTGTTGCATGATGTACATTCTATGTTAGTATATATGGTCTTAATAAATTCAAATCAGAAGTTCACATGAGCGATTAGAAAGTGCAGTAAGATAAAGGGAACACTCTCCCTATAACCTTACTGTGACATAAATCAGGCCATAAAAATAAATATTAGTGGAGATTAAAGTAAATGATGCTCCTCTTTGTGGATCAAATCCTGTTCATGCCTCTGAATCCTCCACTCTGCTGCAAAAAAAACCCCTAAATGATGTGGAACTGTCACAGTTCTAGTGTGAAAGAAAGACTGGAAAGGCTATGAAGGAGGCTCCTACATTTGCAGCATGGGCATCAGCATTTCCTGTTTGCTAATGATGGCTTTGGGGCAATTAGAGTCTTCCAGCAAATGTCTATAGCAACTTTTCACAGCTCTTTCTGCCCAAACATACCCAATAGCTGCCACTATTAAACGTGACGCACCCTAAAGATTGTGAGGAGGTTAATGAAGTGATTTTGAGATACACCCAGAGATGAAAGGACTCATTTTAGTTTGGTCAAATAATATTCTATGAACACATTATTTGGCAAACACTACCACTTTCCAGGAAATAATTTATGTGAGAAATAATTAATTGTTAGTAGTTGGCCAGCTCTGAAGCTCTCTGATTAATACTATTCACACCGCCCGTATTCAGCAAATACCAGAATACTCATCAAATAAATTATGCACTGGATATTTTGGCTGATTTTGGCCATTTTACTTCTTTTACATAGAGTCTCCCTCCGCCATGCCTCCTTCTGCAGAACTGGAGCCCGGCTGATTCAACCCTCAGTTTATGTTTTGATTGCTATCTTCACATGGGAAAGTTTAGTGAACATAGTTTAATCAAATTTCATTTTGTTTTGAAGGGTACATATTCTCATTTACATTTCCAGATCAGGAGGCTCTGCAGAAGCCAAAGACTGGTTTAATGGTCTCCCATCTGTGCAGCAAATCTTTCCACAGCCATGTAGAGACTGGCAGGGCTATGAGGTTGGGGAAACCCAAGAGATCAACAGATCGAAACTCCTTGGCATGAGACGCACTGGAATCCATGAAGAGAGAAAATTCCACACCACGGGTCACCCCTCCCCACCTTCTGAGAAATCCCCCATACAAAACCGATTTCCTCTGACTTAGAGTCTGGGTCTAGAATTTAGTCTAGAGAGCTGATATAAGGTATAAATCCATTACCATAGAGTAAAAACAGATGATGCTTTACCAGAACTGGAAGTGACTTTATTTTAAGTATGTTTAAATGTTAATGAAATAATGTAGACAAGACCAATTAATACAATGAAAATATTTTCAGTGACTAGTCAAACACTGGGGATTTCATGTTTTTCACAGTCTGTGTGACAATAAGACCTTGAATAGTGTGTTCAACTTTTATCATTTTTTCAAAATCTAATATTTTGGAAAAAACTATGCAGTCTATTAGAGTCTTGCAGAGTTTCAGAAGGATTCATCTTGTTTAAATTATCTAATGTTTATACCATTTTTCTACAGCAGCATGGTCCCTTATTAAGTCCAAAAAACAATTTGGCTTTCAGAAAATATCATCTGGCTGGTGAGTCAGGAGGAAGTAAATTAACTTGGTAAATTATCAACATGCTTCAAGAGACATTAGGGTTAGTCACATCACTGAAAATTCTTTTGATATTTACTTCAATTGTATTGATTATATTGAATTAATGGTTACATTTTTATGTGACTATCACCATGACCCTCCCTCATAGTTTAATTGTAATTCAAAATTAAATTCACAATCGGGGTCTGTCCCATTAAAAGCGAATTTTTTAGAATACAGGCTCAGAAACAAATGACTTTAAAACGTCCTGTAGTAAGTGATTATGCAATGGTACTATAAAGACAGTCTGCTCTCAGTATGCTGCAATAGACGGCTCTGGATGTGTTATGCACAGTTAACTTGCCATGTTGTATTAGCTACGTTTTCTCTGACAACCTGCTCTTTCACTCAGACAAGAGAGCTAAAGCAGGCTTTTCAAGTCAGAACAAAGCAGAAATGTGCAATTTTCTTATTGTCCATTACCCACATCATTCTGTGCATGCCTCATAATATGTAAGGATGTTAGGGATCGAAACATAGCCCAGAACAAGATTTAATCTAATTTAGATACTTGGAGGCTGAGTCAACAAGGTAATTAAGCATATACCTAACTTTAAGCATGTCCCACTAAAGTCAACGGACCTGTTTGTGTGCTTAAAATTAGGCATGATCTTAAGGAACCTTGTTGAATCAAGGACTTTGGCCACAATTCTGTCACCTTTTCTCATGTTCATTCTCAATGGTTCCTTTGTTTGGGTGAAGTACTTCACACAATGAACTTTCCAAAAGCATATCAGCTATCTATGTATTCATACTAGGTTAGTGTACTGTAAGTAGAAGCACCATCTATTCTTTCTACCATCATTTCTGCTACTTTCTATGGAATATGCTGTGCACTAGAGATACTGAAAAGTAACCACAGAAAAAATAGGAGTACTTGTGGCACCTTAGAGACTAACAAATTTATTAGAGCATAAGCTTTCGTGGACTACAGCCCACTTCTTCGGATGCATTGTAATTCAAAATTAAATTCACAATCATCCGAAGAAGTGGGCTGTAGTCCACGAAAGC
Source organism: Trachemys scripta elegans (assembly GCF_013100865.1). Lineage (NCBI taxonomy): Eukaryota > Metazoa > Chordata > Testudines > Emydidae > Trachemys > Trachemys scripta. Next base: position 70,616,237 of record NC_048306.1, on the reverse strand, counting down.
TTATGCTCTAATAAATTTGTTAGTCTCTAAGGTGCCACAAGTACTCCT